>NC_090890.1:33296290-33306290 GCF_036669925.1 Montipora capricornis | reverse complement strand
AAGGTTGACCAGTATTTGACATTTTTCATATTTTGTAAAATTTGCCCACCCCCTTGCAAATACCAACTGAGTCGATATCATGGTAAATTAACCACTGTAAAGAAACTTCGAAAGGTGGCATTTTGCCCATTAGCAAATTGTCAGTTTGCTCTGACAAAGACTGCAAAACGCTCAAAACGTTAGCTTTCTTTCCTAATTTCTTTACGGTGGTCAGTTTAGGTCATAATTATTAATGCAGTTTCAATCCATTTGTGTGTTTCACTTCCCCATTGATACAGCACCACACTTTCTTTAGAAACTAAACCCCTTTATATAAAATACCTTTTACTTAGTGATTTCTTGGGAGAAATGTTAAGTTACAACCTTCGTCTTTTCCAGATGGGACCACAGAATCCTTTTTGTTTTAACTTTTTTTTTCCTTCTTTAACTTTGAAACATGATGTTGCATTACACTAATTGCATTTTGTGTTTCTTTGGTGCTTTATATGACTGTATGCTTGAAGCAATTTTAAGAATTTTAAAAAATGCACTGTCACTTTTAACATTACACTATCTGTCCTTCTTTTAGATCTTTGCAATTGTTGTGTTTGGCTGCATTTCAGCTGGGGGTTATGATCTTGGAAATACTGATAAGTGCCTATTTAATAACCATGCTGGTGCGTGTAGTTATGGGATCGGTATTGGCGTGATTGCATTTCTGGGCTGCATTGCATTCATAGCCATTGAGGTGCAAGTGTCATGTAACACCATCAACAACCCAGAAACCAGAAAGTACATTGTCTTGGCTGATTTAGGATTCTCTACTTTGTGGTGTTTCCTGTGGTTTGTCGGTTTTTGCTATCTTGCGGATATGTGGAGAAGGCAAGACAAAGGCCCATTTTCCACATCGCAGGTTAACAACTGTCAAGCTGCTGTTGCATTCTCATTTTTCTCCATTATTTCTTGGGTAAGTTTATGTTTACTTGTTGATACACCAATTAAGAGACAGTTATGTCATGACACAGAGGTTTTGCAAATAAAAGGGCCTACTCATTCTTTTGTTTGCAAGACCAGTATAAAATGCTGAATGTGGACTGGATGAAGTAAATTTTGCGCAGTTAGTAAATACATGAGATAGGGATAAAAATCTTGTTGCCTTTTTATCTCAGAAGGTTATTCTCGATACAATGATACAATTTCAAAACATATTAACAACCTTTATTACATGTAGGACAGTTTAATATTCACACAGTTCAACTATAACAACCTTGACATAGACGACAATGCGGCTAAAATACATGTAATTTGTATCTGAGAAGATTTCCCCTCAACAAGCACCACTCCATGCTCAGTTAAGTCGAAGTTGAAAATAACAAAATATTGTTGGTTTATGGCAGAATTAAATTTTTTTAGAATTATTTTTTGGAATTTTGTTAGTGACATCACTTTATTTGAAGCAGTACAATGATGAAATCCAATTTACAGTAAATGTGGAGCAGGGTTTGCACAGTGGCCTTCTCCCAGTGTGCCCTGGGCTTGATTCTTTGACTCTGTGACACCATCTTGTGAGTTTGAGATCTAGTTTGCCTCGAAAGGTTTTCCCCCAGGTACTGCTGGTTCCTTTCCCATAATGTCACTATAATTTTAGGCTTTTATTAAAATTGTACATTCTGATTTATTGTACCCAACAAAATTATTACACAGTAACAGTAATTTTTTGTGACAGTCGTATCTTTCTTTTAATTGCAGAAAAGCATTCATGTTGCAAACAGTGTAATTATGTGATGTTTTTATGTTTTTTTGTTTGCTGTGTATTTTCAGGGTGGATTGAGTGTCATGGCTTTTACCAGGTACCGTCAACTGCTGACAGAGTTTGAGTATTCTGGAGATAATCTTTCTGGTGACACCTACTCTTCCCCTTATGCATCATTTCCAACTTCACAAAGCCAAGGAGATCCTTATCAGTCCCAGCCATTCTCCTCTGATCCCCCTACTGAAAGTGTCCCTGAAGATAACACAGACAAATATACCCCTCCACCTTACTGAGATTACATCTGTTTGTGGCAGGCATCCTTCCTCCAGGTTTTCCACTGACTTTAGAAGACATTCGTTCTCTGAGGGAAATCATATACTTTTAAATTTAGATAGTGTTATCCAAAACTTCATCAGTCAGCTAGAATGCCAGGCCTTTTGCTGTTGTTCAGTTGTGGAGGTAGCTAGTTTGTTTGCATAGATTTTTATTGTAAGAATCTAATAGCCTCGAGTCTGGTGAACTTGTCTACAGGCAGTATGTCCAGTCACCATTAGCATGATAGTTGAAGAATGGGGACCAAGTATCTCTTTCAGTTTAATTTCCAAGGTTAACAATAATAATTGTTATAATATTATATTAAAACAATAATTATTATTGTTGTTATTATTATTGTTCATTCACTCAGAATGTTTCTGTCTGACCTTATTCAAAATTATTGATGTCACATGTTGCCACATTGTAGCAGTGAAGGTTTGAACCACTTGAGAGTGCAACAAAAGTCACTTTCAAGAGCTCTGAAAATAATTTTATTTTGAATTACTGGTAATTCATAATAAAACAATAGTAACTGTTGTAATGGCTTTAGTATAAAAAATCCTGCATATCTCTGTTTAAAATATGTTTCTGCCTTTTGCACCTCCACTTGAGGTCTAGAGAATTCATACTCAGTCTCATTCGGTAATACTGGTAATTCACGATCATCCTTGGGTTCAGACTGTAATAATATTATCTTGGGCAGTGCCCATTCCTTAGCCATTCTCATGATCTTTGTGAAAATTAAATGACTGGCAGTTCAATGTTAACTTTGTCTGTGTAATGGCTGGCCTTCAATCTCTAGGAGAAAACTACAATCGTGGACAAAATTCTTGGGACACATTTGCACCTGTGACTCCTTTCACAAACCTGATACACAAAGTCGCACAAGATTCAAGCTGTCCTTTCCCATTCCCTCCCTCCACCCCACCAACAATGTTGTAAGCATGCACCCTTAGCTTTGTTTTTCAGACTTTCAACATTGTATTGAGTGGAGGAGGGGGAAGCAGCACTCAAGTTAAATGTGTCACAGTGAATGCTTTTGGAAGTAATTGTGAAAATCATTGATTTATTATTAATATTACAAGTTTTGCATGCACCCATACTAGTAGTTTTTCAGACTTTCAACATTGTATTAGGTGGGGTTGGGGGAAACAGCACTCGGGGTTTAAAATGTGGAAGCAATTCTGGAAGTAATTGTGTTCAAATCATTGATAATTTTGCAACTTTTGTGTGACTCCTGTTCCAAGGAAATTTTGTCCACAATTGTAGGCAAAATGAGGTTTTGGTTTTTTCATGTATCTCTTGCAAAAGAAGGTAATTAAGGAGAAGCTATTGCAATTAAATTTGTTATGAGTGGACAATAATCTCAAGGATAACAATAATAATAATAATAATAATATTAATAATATTAATATTAATATTAATATTACAATTTTGTTACATTATATATAACCTACCTATCCTCTTCCCTACCCTTATTACAAAGGTTTTGATTGTGTCTTGGCTTTCCATTCTCTGGAAATTTATGATTTATGTATTGAATGGAAATGAGCACTGTCAAAACTTGAGGGAAATGACGCTATTAAGATGTGCAGTGTATTAGGGTATTCTTCTAGGTACACATACCTGTAGCGGAAGAATGCCATTGCCTGAGGAAACGCAGGGAAAGACAGTGATGTAAAACCCTGGTCCCCATAGCATGCCATTTAATAAGATGCACAAAATTTGCGTGTAGTCTATTTCAAAGAATAATCCATTTTTGCGTGGAAAAGATATCCCAGGCAAGTTTTTGTTAAAGCAGTGCTTATCAAAGGATTTATATTCAGTTGGTTGAGCACCGGGCTGTCACGCAGGAGGTCGTGAGTTCAACTCCGGCCGGACCAACACTCAGGGTCTTTAAATAATTGAGGAGAAAGTGCTGCCTTGGTAATTACATCTGCAAATGGTTAGACTCTCTAGTCTTCTCGGATAAGGACGATAAGCCGGAGGTCCCGTCTCACAATCCTTCAATGTTCATAATCCTGTGGGACGTAAAAGAACCCGCACACTTGTCGCAAAGAGTAGGGGGCATGTAGTTCCCGGTGTTGTGGTCTGTCTTCTGTGGTATATACAGAGGGCCATGTGTTAGAAAACTCATTACTGGGTTAATCATGTATTACCCTCTCAAAATAAAGAATATTGTATTGTATTGTATTGTATTGTGGGTTGAAACTTATCTTAGTCTTCAGGACCCTGGGGTGGATAGCGCTATATACTGGATAAATCACTATCGATTTTGCTAGAAGTGTTTATCCACTGGATAGTGGTTTATCTGATGGATAGCGCTATCTATCTTTTGAACAACCCGGGCCAGGTGTTCAGAAAGTGGTCGGGAAAAATGTAATATGAACTTTGTTTCGGGTGTCTCAAGTGTTTTTATGCTGCATGAAATAATAGTGGGGGCCAACTTTCGTTTGTTACTGGATGCTTAAAAAAAGAAGCATGATAAATATTCCTTGAATAAATTGAATGACATAAAAACGTCTTGTTAATATTTATGATCTGAAATTGACCAAAGATGGAAAAATCTTAGTTAAATACACTCCTAAGGTAGCACACATACAGCTAATATACCAGGAGGACACCAAAAATTACAGCAGTTGCCACAATCAGTCATATTATAAATGAAATTAATAAAATAGAAATTCAAACGAAACTACATCCTCTTGAGATGTAATGGGACCATTACGTATGTCCTAAAATAATGGCCTTAGCGGAAGAAAGCTTTAAAAGTCAGTAATAGTTACTCTTGCACAGCCTCAGCTGGTAATAAATTCCAGATCTGTATAGCTGTAAGGAAAAAGAAGTAGCTGACAAAAAATTTGCAATAATATTGGTGGTAAGCTAAATTATGATTCCTATTTCTTGTAGGATTTGTAACAAATTCAGATGGCATAGATGGTTCATAGGGCCATGATGAAACTTTGAAACATGCAATAGCTTGATTTAAAAGACGGTCCCTACCATATGTTCCACAAGGTGCCCCAGCCAAGTGAAAAAATGGGTGCTGCACCTATAGTCCCCTGGGACTTTAAATCTTGAGAATCTTGAAGCATTTTTCTGGACCTGTTCAAGGCTTTTGACATCTTTATGCATCTAAGGGTTCCAGGCTGCCAAAGCATAATAATAATACATACATATACATACACCGGCACAACAATGTGGCAACCTGCGTACTTTCGAAGATCTGCAAAGAATACCATGCGCACACAGTAGACAAGTGACACAAACACGAACCAAAAATGGTGGAAGAAAATAATGATATCACCATTCTTTATGACATGACTATTCATATGGGTAGAGAGATTACCACAAACCACCCTGACGTTGTCATCAAGAATAATCGGGGTAAGAAATGCACTTTCATTGATGTGGCTATACCTTCTGATAAAAATACCTCCACCAAGGTGCCCAAAAAGCTTTCCAAGTATAAAGATCTGTAAATTGAAATTACCAGATCCCAGTGGTTGTAGGTGAGTTAGGGGTGGTTAAGAAAGCTTATGAGGGAAATTCCAGGAAACATTAACCTTAACCTCTGGGAAATTCAGAAGACAGCATTGATGGGAATGGCACACAATCTACAGAAGGTCCTATCCATCAAGTGACAATTAAAACTCCCAAGTGCCCCAGGTCCAAGGTTTGGACTCGGCCCCTGGAGAAGAAACACGGTCTCATGAACTGAACATTAATAATAATAATTATAATAATAATAATAATAATAATAATTGTAGTGGCCAGCTACTCTTGGCCGAGCAAATAACTCGTATTCATCCAGACAAACATTTAATCCGCAAAAACATCTTACAAACATCGAATCTCTGCGTATCTGAACGATTCGAAGTTATTATTCTGTCCTCCACGATGGCGGGAACAAAAACAAAATATTCACAAAAGCACATGGCGAAAACTGCGCCCGAACAATCTCTAGTCTGCGATAACAACGAAAGCTTCATGTATCGATCGGGAACTGAAACCTACAATAATAATAATAATAATAATAATAATAATAATAATAATAGTAGTAGTAATAATTAAAATAATAATAATAAAATAAAAAATAATGATAATAATATCTGGCTTGTTAGTCACCCTTTCTTGCAATCAGATGCTGAACTGCTAATATAAAGGCTGCAGCTCAATGAGGTCATTCTGGTTACATTCTTGCTAAGCATTGATAGGCGGACATTACGCACTGAAACGAAGCACCAAAACGCCATGTATGACTCCACCATACATTGACTACTAACTGACAAATGTTGGATTTGAGATTAAATATCATTTTAGGCCTAATTTTGCTCCTAATGTCAGCCTTCACCTGAATCTTAATCTTAATCTTCAGTTGGTAAATAGCCTCTTTACAGTTGTGTGCTTAGTTACCTGGCCTTTAAATGAACGTGAGGCTGGTGTTGACCTTGTTATAATACAGACCTCACTGCTTTTCTCATGTGAATTCTTACACAAAAACATTAACATAAGAAAAGGAGGGAGGTCTTTATAATAACAAGGTCAACAACAGCCTCACTTTCATCTAAAGGCCAGGTAACTAAGCACACAACTGTAAAATGGTCTATTAGGAGCAATAAATTAAACCTTAAACGATATTTAATCTCAAATCCAACCTTTGTTGGTTAGTATTCAATGTGTGGTGTGGTCACACTTGGTGTTTTGGTGTTTCATGGTTTAGTAATGCCCTCTATAGGCTCACTTCTTAACTGAACTACTTTGGAGTCAACAACTTCAAGTGTAATTAAAAGTGGCTGTGCGCATATGGCAATGATCAGGCTATTGCAATGTTCTCCCCAACATAGACTATCAGTGCACAAGACCACCAGATATTTATGGGAGGACACAGATTCCAAACTTTCATCACCCATGCATTCAGGTGTCAGGCGCGGATCCAGGGGAGGTGAAATGGGTGAATTTTCACCACCCTTTTTCTGAGCCCCCCTTCTTTCTTTTTTTTTTCTTATCCTTCAAACACCTCAACCAGGTTTTGGTTCTATTACATTATTACAAAAATTCACCCCCCATTTCAAAATCCTGGATCCGCGCCTGGGTGTATGTGTAGGAGCTTCAATTACACATATTGGTCATGAACAAATATTTGAATGGCAATTTGACTTGAGGGGAAATCTCTAGGAGAGCTTAAAACGAGTTCAGTTGAATGGTTTACCAGTACGTGTACATCAATAGTCAATCAATGACACTTGAAGCAACACTATCCCCAAGCAATCTTGACCAGAAGATGATGATATAAAGGGTATGAAACAAAACTTCATGGACAAGCTGGCCACATTGTCTATGTTGGAAAGGTCGCCAGAGAAATCACAGAACTTTGACCCATGCTAATTTCAAGGTATATGAGCCAAAAATTATTTAATAAGATTCCGAGAGGGTGATTTAAAGAACTTTTTTTGGAGAGAAGTACGTCATCAGTACCATCGATTCATGTGAGGGTCCGGGTAAGGGTGTTGGGTCCCCCCCCCCCCCCCCCCCCCACTAGTATTTAACAATTACCCTGCGAAATTGCGCGACGACGCCGTAGGCCGAGTTGGCTAAAACATAGCGACGTTACGCAAGATTGAACAGGATAATAATATTGTTTTATCATTCAACACACCGATAACAAAGCACAATTTTCTACGGTTATTGGAAAAACTACCATTTTTCTCCGGGACACACAAAATTACGTATATTGCAGGATATACCCTCAGTACGCACGAGGAACATTGAGCACGCTATGACCACATTTGGACATTGTCACAATGTGTTGAATAATAATTAACAACTATTCACCGAAGTGGATCGAGGTGGCTAGTGGTGAGTATTTACTGGCCACCGACACTGAGGTGAATAGTTATTACTGGGTTGCCTTATAAGGCAAACCCAGTCGAGGTCTTCGTTTAGTTTGTTTGTTTTCTTTTTTTTTTTTTTTTTTTTTTTCCGTGTCGGTAAAAGTCTTGCCTGTCACTCCCCTGGTAAGTGGTGTCTTTGTGTATAGAGCCTTCTGCTCGTATTTTCTTAGGATCGAGAGGGTAGTGGAACTGCGTAGATTTCTCTGGTGGACACAGTAGAATCATCAACTTAGTCTGCAATGGCGTCGAAAGTCATGCAACGCGAATGGCGTTTTAGTGGATCCTTCAACAAAATATACCCTTATGGAGCTCAATAATGGAAAGTCAGTTGGATAAACTAGGCATGAATCTCAAAAGCGACGAGTACTGGACTTCGACAACAATCTATCGCCCGTCGAGACGAAATCAAAGTGAGCAGTATTTACCTGAAGTACATGGTAATTTGACACAATTGAGTTTCTTGTCTTCACGCACGCAATCAAATAGGAAGAGGTTTTCGCCTCTAAGAGCAAATATGTTGTTTGTTTCAATAAAATTTTCGCTGGAAAAGGATTCTGTGGTATTTTCTGCCTTTGTGAATTATAATATCATGTTGTGTATTGAATTTTCGAGCTTAAAGTGCTACTGTGATCAAATTTTTATCCCTTGAGTTTTTTGGTTTATCACATAGAATACCATAAAACATTAAAAATGCTGTTTACCGTTTGGAAATATCTGCATTGGTTCCGGAGATATTTAAGTTTGAAAAATGTGTTAAATATGCAAATGAGAAGGCTGATGACGTCATTCACCCAACCCAATAGAACATCAAGAATATAAATAGAGCTATCTCGGTCAATTTGCAACAGAGACCATTGAAACTTGGTGAGCTAATAGTTCTGAAGGCAACACACCTATGACTGTGAAGAAATTGGTTCCCATGGCAACTCACTCTTTTCCAGTCCCCTCCAACCTGATTTCAATATTTTGGTGATCTCAGGCTAGAAATACATTTACTAAGGCCACAAACATGACCTAACATCTTTATATGCCGGCAGGATCATGCATATGAGGCACCATTTGCAAATATCAAAACAGAACGCCAAAGGTGGTCTGCAAAGCTCTTAATGTCAGGGAGGTCTGGAACCCAGTATGTTTCCATGGTAACAAAAATGGTATGCTCATATTGTGGAACACATCTACTAGAATCTTAGTGCCCGGAACCAAGCACTTCTGATACAAATTGGCTGAGATATCTTTCTCCATCATACTTAATCAAAATTTGGTTGGGTTTATGACGTCATCACTTGGCTAATTTGCATATTAAGAAAACTTGAATATCTCCAGAACAAAAAGAGATATTTGAAAATGGTAAACAGCATTCTTCTTCTCGCACAGACTACGTGTTTATGTGCCAAAATGGCTTAGATAGGGAAGATGCAAATTTCGTCACAGTAGCACTTTAAGGTTCAAATGTGATATGGGAGTATTAGTATTGCTCTGTAAGCAGGAAGGGTTCACAGGCCTGTTGGAAGCGTGCTTGAGTTTCAACAAAATGAGGCCCAAAATCAGTGAAAACTTGTGACGCAGATGAATAATAAAGTAGCTGCTATTTCCAAAATGATGGAATTACCTGGTGATAAATAACGTCGTACGCGTCTTGGAGAGTAAATTTTGACTTTGCATAAACAAGAGTTGGGCGATTGTGATCTTTGTTTTGACTTGGCTCATTTCATTGTCAAACTTTATAACACTTGACAGAAAAACCCGGTATCTTGCCATCATTTGACACAGATGCTTCACTGTTTGGCGAGTAAACATGCCGCGGTAACTTAATCACGGCGCCCGCTGAATTCCGGCCATGTCACTTTCGATTTTGCAATTTACTTGAACGTAGCAAAAATCTCCCAAAATGTTTGTCGCTGATCGTAACTTTTTATATTCTATAGATCGTTTTCACGTGACGTCATCACCTTCCAAAATCTAAAACTAAAGATCCACCAAAGTTTTTATCCTCATCAGGCATAAGAGGCGGCATATCTATATCTGTTGACAATTTCACAGCTCAATAGCGTGCTTC
>NC_090890.1:33283790-33291290 GCF_036669925.1 Montipora capricornis | reverse complement strand
CCTCATGGGCTATTGATAACTGTCAGCTAGTTGCCAGGCTTCCGAGTTTAACACAGGTACATCTCGGAGATCTCGGAAGGATTTCAGGACACTACAGATCGCTTCCCCTCGGGGTAAGTAAATACATAACCTTTTCTTCTCTACAGTGTGGTGGGCTACATTATAGAATAGTAGGGCCAGTGATTTATTTACTACATAAATGAGCAACAAGGGTACACATTTTTTTCCACCGCTAATTTTCAGGGGGCGTGGCGAAGTGTCCAGTTTAATATTCTTTTGACTTCAATATCTGTAATAGAGCAGATAGAGAGATTGCTGTCGAATGTTCCTGTCGAACTCAACACTTTTATCGGTGCTGATCATGAAAAGAGAACTAAAGCCTATTAACTTAATATCGCTTGTGGAGAAAACTGCGTTGAAAGGCCAACCAATTCCGAAGTTTTTAATTGTGGACTGGCTATTACTTTCGGGTCGGAGGATATAACTATAGGGAGAGCCTTAAGTACTCCTGCCCCTATTAAACATAAAAATTTATGTGACCATACCTCTTTCCCGTGTGAAAGTGAAGCGTCCTCCATCTTTGCCTCAATAGCTCTATCAATCAAAGCCCAGTATACCCCCCCCCCCCCCCCGAGTATTTTTAAAAATACTTTTGCTTTTCCATGGTGTATCATTCTCCACAGATGTGGGACATTGAGTGAATTTACTCTTAAGGTTAGCTTTGAGGTTTAAGTCACATTTAGAATTGGGTAAGGGCCACTGAATGAGAGTTAGGGATAACCTATTAGTTGCACAGTACATTCAGATGTTATAGACTGATTTAACCCTTTCAAGCCAGAGGGGCCCCCATTAACAAGTAAAATCTAGAAATGTCACTCTTGTGAGCGAAAGAGTTAACTGTGCAGTTGTGAAGTAAATAAATAAAATGGGAATCTGAAGTCTGAAACATTTGCTTTCAGTTGATTTATATTTTATTTTCAAATTGATAATGTTGCTTGTTTAAGCTTTTTGCTTCTTCCTGGTTAAACTTTTCCAAAAGTCCCACTGTGGCGATTTGTACACATGAGTTGGCCACTACAACTGCTCAACAAATGACTAATTAAAAGACAGTTCTCTGAATATAAGGAAAGAGAGTTAGAACTGACCTAAACCTGACCCCAGTTGTTCAAAAGGTGGATAATGCTATCCACCATTTAACAACTGCATCACTTGGGACTGCCTGAGCCACCCTGGAGCTTCCACTATTGGCAGTCAGCTTCAAGATGGAGACTGCACCGATAGCTGGCAAAACCTGACAAACCAGCATGAACCCCCGCGCCCTTGAGAAGACAGGCACCCATCACACTGATAAACAGTGGAAAGTAGAGGGGGGGGGGGGAGGGAAAAAACTGCTTAATGCTCCACACACAATGCTCCTTCTTCCTGCCATACTAATGAATAAGCTGTCACTACCACGCAAAGCATGAGGAATCCAGCGCATGCGCAAATATAACAAAACCACTGACAACAATTGACTGCAGTTGCTCTCAGTTGTTAACTCAGTTAAACTGCATTTAACCTCATATTATAAATCACTATCCATTAGATAACGCAACTGGTTTGCTGTGACTAGATAGTGATTTATCCAGTGGATAGGGCTATCCATCATTCGAACTACTGGGAGCTGATGCCTAAACTTTACTACTTCTTTCTAACTAGTTCTGTTAAAATTGAATGTAAAGTAAAGCACAAATGGCAGAAGTGTGGCATATCATTTTCTGGGAATATTGTTTCTTGTTATAATTTCTGTAATCACACTCATTATAAACAAAAGCACTTTTAATATCCTTTTCTTCCTTTCCCATTTTTTTTTAGGTGTTTAACAGTTACTAAAAATATGGAAATGTTTCACACCTCACTTAAACCTTTGTTATTTCACGACAATAGCAAGCCCAATGAAGTTTGTGACTTTGAGTTATCTGTTCCTGTGGAATCCTTAATAGACCATTTGAAGGGTGACAAACCTCCTCCAGTCCTTATTCATGGTGAACCTGGATGTGGACGGACAACACTTCTTCTTGGAATCTGTGATACACTACTTGAAAGAAATTGGCTCAAAAAGTCTGAAATACTGGGTATGAGAGTAAGGCATGGATGCACTATGCTGTCTTTGTGGAGTTTTTTGAGTGAAATTGCGAAGGACAAGCTGGACAAAGACATACTTTCATTGCTACTGCAGCCAAGTGCCAAATTGAACAAGAAGCAGGAGGTGGCGCAGGAGTTAATTGCATCTAATTTCAAGCTCATCTGTGTTGATGATGCATTTGCAGATGGTGGGAGAGTGTGGTCACACCTTTCGCAATTGTTTTCTAACTTAAATGCTTGTGTAATTGCAGCCTGTTCTCAAAGTGAAGCTGCTCTTCTGCAGGCCACAATGACAGAACAAAATTTAATTCCTGTTTCTGTGAAATTGAAGGGAATTCATAAAGAGCCATTCAAGAAATTGCTCCTGCAACAACTTCCCAACAACTTTACATTACACGAACTGTTTGATATTTATTCTGTATTCAATGGTAACCCAACATCACTAAAGCTTTTTTTAGGTGCAGTTAATGAGTTAAAGCTTTCACAGCAAAGTGTCAATTGCAGTTTTCTAGCGAGCTCTACACACTCTGAAGAACTTCCAGTTGCTGAGCACACTGTTCTTCATGTGCTTCAGTTTGTGTTTCAACTTCTGACACCTGATGAAAAAAATGTCTTTTATCAACTTTGCTTGCTACGAGAACCTCTTCCCCTTGTTACTGTTCCACAAGAGATTGAAAAGCTTGCAAGACTTGGCTTGGTTGAAAAAGAAGTCATCAGTGAAGACAAGGAAATTAATAGTGTTCTGTACACCGTGTCAGTACCTTCTTGTTTTTGCCTTAGTTCATGGCAATTTAGTTGCATAGCTGAAAAAAATGGTCCCAGTAAACCTGACCTGATTCAAGAATGTTTCAGTGTCTTTGATTTGTGGTTTTGTCTTCTTTCTGAAAAACTTTTTCAGCTCATCAGTGATGCTCAAGGAAATGCCTGGCCATTTGTGCCTGAAAAGTGGTAAGAATAAGATTAATGTAACAGTGGTAAAATATATCAAGTTTGACCCAACTTTATGTATAGGGGAGAGGGGTGACAGCACAGTGTCATTCAGATTGACATTCCAGAACTTACAATCATTTTCATCTGGAACCAATTAGTTGGTCACGCAGCATGCAGTTTACTTAGTCTGTAATTTACAGCTAGCAAATTGGGCTCAATTTCTTTGCCTCAAAAACTCTGCACAAGTCCCTCTTACTGCATCGCCAAGTATGTTTTAATCAATTTATTTTGTTATGTAGGCAGTACATTTCAAATGTTGGAGAGGAAGAGAGGTATAATATAAAGGAGCTAATTACTGCAAAGAATTCAGTTGTACCATACATGAGTGAACAAGATATCCTGGAGGTATTACCGCTATACTGTGTTTTATGTGCTTCATGCAGTAATGGTGCCATACAATTATACTACAATGCAAGACTGATAATTAAAAAGAAAGTAGGATGAAAATTGAAAACTAAAGGAGGAAAGGAGAGTGAAAAAGAAAAAAGAAAAAAAACATAATGTGGCCTTGGGCTAACAATCTATGAAGCTAACAATCTATGAATCTACAGACAGGTTTTACAGCCTGCCACTACTGGAAGGGGACATTTCGAGATACACTAAATGTGCGTCGCTTTGCCAATCCCCCAGCCTCTGAATGTCTGAGTGTATATAGAGGGTATGTGGCATTGGAAGGTAAGACTATAGCCCCTCGACATTGAAATCTATGACGAGAGATCCAGTCCTAAGGTGCGAATTGACTTTAATAGAGATAATAAAAGAGCTGAAATGACCTGATGTGAGAGGCATTTGAGTGTATTAACTAGAAGCTAAGGGGACAGGACAGCAAGTACAGGCCACACAGTGCATCTGATCATGAAGGAACATAATTCAGCTGCAAGGGATGCTACGTGCTTTGCTAAGATTATCTTTTATCAAATTATCTTGAGTAGCCTTGATGAATTCAACTGCTCTCTCAGGGATCCCCATCTTCTAAGCTTCTTAGATGATTCCCAGGCTAGTATGTTTAATTTAAACCGCTCTCTATTAATAATAAATCAATTTTCATTTTACTTGTCACTGCAAAAATTAAAGATATGTCTAAGAAGAGCCAAAAAAGAAAAATCATCCTAGAACATCAGAAACTGTCTGCATGCATATAGTAAACTGGTTGATATTCTTTACCTATATTTATTTAATTGAATTTTATTGTGAAATTCTGTTGAAGGAGTGCTTGTATCAAGCAGCTGTGGAAAAAAAATATGGTACAATGGCAGCACTGGTGTTTGTGATGGACAGGTTCAGTTATTGGCAAGGAAGTTCCCACACAACTCTGCAGCTTGTTGATTTCTTGAAAACAAACAGCCCCACCACTCCTATTGCTCCTCAGTTACTTATACGAAAAGCCAGGGTCATGAAAAATGCTGGTGATCTGCATGGTGTGTATGTAGTTTTGCGAATAAGAAGGGACATATAAATGCCAATCTAAAGCCATCCTGCAGATTCATCTTGGGCATTTATTTGATACTGTTTTGATGACAAGACTTGTAAGACTGTCTGACTCTACTAATTAAGTTCAAATTACACTCAGATTTTTTTTCATAAATAATCAAACATTTTCAAATTCTTGTTCTGTTTTTGGATGGCCTCAGATCTTAAGTTATCACTATGATAAGAAAATGTTAATGTTTTGCTTGTTTCTTTTGGCAAGAAAGGGCCTACCACATATTTAATGAAATTGTCTCCCCCACAAGTCATCAGCAAAAAACTTTCCCATGAAGATCCGGGAAATTCCATGAAGGGGCATCAAAAGGCTCAGTTTCTCTGGTTCTCCCTTTGGTGATTTTGATGTGGCTAGAAGTAAAATTTTATGTTTAAGAAGAGACAGCAAAAGCTTGTCAAGAAAAGCTGCTTTTGAAATTTTTTTCCGTTGTCTGTGCTAGTTGTGCAAAGTTGTTGATACTAACAAAGTTGTCATGTATGTCAGGTGCAGAGAAAGCTCTTGACGAACTCCTTATCAAGAAGAGCAAAGTGGGTGAATGGATTTATAAATATGAGCATGACCATCAGCTGGTCAGTGCAGTTTGTATTCAGATTAAAGGCGATATTCAATACAACCTTGGACAGTGGGTACAGGGAGCAAAGCTCTTACTTGAATCTCTGATTTTATTCAGGTAAAATCTATTGGTAAATAAAATAGTATTATATTTAAAAAAATATTGTTAACAGAGGGCAGTCTCTGCTTTTAGTTTTATTCATCTGAGATTTCAGAGACATGCAGTGTTCAGTGAGATTCAAATCATAACATGTGCAGTACATTCAAATATGTCATCACTTTTGTTGAAATGGTGACTGTTATTCCGCACAAAAAGAGTTGAGACTTTTCCCATGAACTTTTGGACCATAATTTTTATAATTGATTTTGAAGAGAGGGCCAACAGATCCCACCCAACGCAATAGGAAGATGGGTAAATGGTAACTTTGCATTCATTTCTTGATATTGTTTTTGGTGGAGAGGGGACCATGATGATAATGCTTTAAGAATAAAAACGATTTTTTTTATATGGACAACTAGAAGTTATAGTAGGTAATTAAGTGTGATCATACCTTCATTGTCTTAAGTTTGCTTTGTTTTAAAACAGCACTCTTCCCATTCCGGATACAAAGGGCATTGCCTCAAGCCTTGCTATTTTAGCCAATTGTCTTGAACCAATGAGTATGCAAGAATATGTCCCTTTAGCTCAGTCATATGGCCTTATGGGATCCCATCCACTATTGCAAGCTTACTACTGCTCATATGAGGCTTCCATGAGATCGCAGTACACTCCACTGTTTTATGCAAGACACAAGGTAACTTTGTTGTACACAAAGATGTTTGACTTGAGGGAAGGTGAAAGTCTGTCCCAGTGATTCTTAAATTAAAGGAGCATTGTGATATGTTCAATTTTAGTTTTTACAATAACTGCAAAAATTCTTGCGTGCTCATTGGCTAATTTTTATTGTCAATAAGCGGACAGACACATAAATTTATAATTTATGCAATAATATGCAATATTACTCGCATCAGATTAAAGTTTCTCCCATTTTTGTCTCGCTTTCTTCTTGTGTTTCTACTTAATTTTGACCCCTCTGCCTTTTTGTTATAATTCTAAAAGACAAATTGATGTCAGTTTTTCATGCGTCCGTCCTGTTATTCATCATGAATTTCGTCACAACATTATCAAAGTAGTCTGTGGAGCTACTTTGACAAGGTTATGACACAATTCATGATCAATGACAGGACAGACGCATGAAAAACTGACATCAATTTGTTAAATATACTATTTACAGTAGATAGCATTGAATGCATACTCTGATTGGCTACTCAAACTCCAAATACCCTTTGCTATTCACCTCCAAGCATCCCTTCCTGGGGGATGGGGGGGGGGGGGGGTACTTTAGGATTTCTGAGTGGGGATGTGCCACTGGGACCCTGGAACCCTTAGCCTATACCAGAGCTAGTTTCAGCTAGATTTTGCTACCCTATACTAGAGTAAACTCCCCAAATCACTCCAATCCTAGAGTAGCTGTTTTCCAGAAACTGAGGTCACTAGCACAGTCTAAAGCAAAGCCATAACAAAACCTTATACCACAATCACTTTTTTCTTAAAAAAGGATTTATTTATACTTGTCCAGCAATGCCAAGCACGTACGTACACATTATCAAGACAATAAATTGTTTAATTTTAACCAGTATTAATACCACCGATTTCCGTCTGAATCCCGATTTTTGACAGTTAATAATATCCAGTAGCGTTTTATGATAGTCATATCTATCAACGCTGTTGAGGCTGAGTGGTGAAAATTTAAACTTGCAGATTTCATTTTTTTATATTTCTGAATAGCAATTCCTGCAGGTTTCCTTAGTCTAGATAAAATCTTCAACCAACTGGTCAGTTTTGTGAAAAATGATACCCTAGCTATTCTAGACCCCACTGCTCTGATTTACATACCCTATGCTAGAGTAAACTGCTTGAAAACCATACCCTTCCACTTATGTCCATGCAGGTTTGACTCTAATTAGATGCACACCCAATTTTGACATCCAACACAAAGTGTCCCTTTAAGTCTAAGCATTTGCTACCTATTTTCAACAATAAGGTAAGGGTAAAGGTTAGCGTTATTTTTAGCTTTGGGTAAATGCAGCAGTTAATCTTTACTTAAAGAGCAGCATTTGGGGGAGTACACTTTGTGACATACCGGTAAATTGTCTGTATTCTGAGACACAAGTGATGTTGAAGTTGGCAAGAAGAGCAAGGGGACACTTCGTGACGCGTATTGAAATCCGCGTGCATCTAATTAGGGTCAAACCTGGACATATCTCAGAAATTACGGTAAAAAAGGTTGTTACATTATGGGAGCAAACAG
>NC_090890.1:33273790-33278790 GCF_036669925.1 Montipora capricornis | reverse complement strand
ATTCGGCCTTCGGCCTCATGGGCTATTGACTCAGAGCCCATTCGGGCTCGAGGAATAATTGTTAAATACACAAAAACAACAGCACGATCTTCTCGTGATGTTCTCATTGATCTCGAATGGGACTCGCGTAAAGCCCAATTTTGATAACTCAAAATGGGAAATGTACTCTAGATGTAGCAATACCCTGCACATACCTTGAAGGTAGTATCGAGGCTTTTCTGGCGTTCTGTCCATGCTCCTAACGTCAAGGAACATCTTTAGAGTTCACGTTACCGTTTATTAAACCAGTTGATATCCAGTTTACTTCCCACCCATGGGCCAATACAGTTGCTTTGGTCCCTTATTTTATCTCCTTAAGACACTACTAGTTTATTTTAACTGATTCCTGGGTTTATTTGAGATCGGATCCTTTGGTTGATTTCTTTGTTACCGTCAGTAGAAAACAATCTAACGCAAATAGCAATAACCAATAATTTTATATTTTCAGTTTACGATAAACACTTCTTATAATAACTTAAAAGATTCCAGAGTCTTAACAACTAGTACAGAATTTTTTGTTAGCTTTGCTCTTCACAAATTATCTACTCTTTTTGCTGTCTCGAAGATCTCTTTTTACAACTTAACGAGGGAGGGTACATTTACACAGAGCACAACCGTCCACGAAGCTGATAGTTCATGCGATGACCCAAGATAATAACTGCTAGGAGAAGGGCCCGAACCCAAATGAGTTGTTACGGCTTTGCTTTCTTTGTTTTAAAGAACTCTTAAAAATAATATCTACCCATATTTTCCGTTTGAGGACTTCTAAGGCATCAACAGGCAATATGAATAGAAGTTGGGTTCCGTCAGATTTTCTTCGTACCCTGGTGGGTGTTTCTCGAAGTTCAGAAACTTTTCGGGCGACATAAATCGCTTTGCATGTTTAAAGCAAAAACGTTTCAAGCCAAGAAATATGCCATCGATTTGTTTTCTTGGTCCTTAAAACATGTGGCCTTTGTAAAACTACCCATTCCCCTCTCTGCTTCTGCTTGATAGGTACCAGGCTCTCTCCTCGCTTCTGAAGAAGGGAGGAAGGGAAACCCAAGTAGGAAGAAAACAAAAGAAGGCCTGGCTGCGTGATGGCAGCTCACAACCTTGAATACACTTAACAAAAGCAGCAAAAGCAGGCAGCCTATAAGATGATGTCAAATAAATACTATGATACAAATTGAAAACTTTTTTCACTTTAGATTCTAAATATTCTCAGTTTTTTGGTATAAATCATCTGTCTGGTTTTAAAAATAAGTCAACCACCATAGGTTGCACATACTACATTTTAATTTACCATTTGTGTTTTGGAGTACTTTGAGAGAGCGGATATCTCCCATCATTTATGCCCACCCAACCCGCTTTGATAGAGCGCGACTGTGTCTCATCGTGTTGTGACACGAGCTGATGATTTCTTGTCCTTGCCTTTTGGCATTCGCAGTTTTGAAGCCATGGTCGCAGCACAACCTCTTCGGTTATTTTGACACAAGTGGCTAGACAAAATGAGTTCTGTTTCACTAGTTAGCACCACATTTGTACCCCTTCGACGAATTACGCATGCTTTGCATAGTTTACACTCCTCCTCCTTTACATGAAGGTTCGAAACTTTATCCAGTGAACAAGTCATGAAGTCTGGCGTTCACACATTTGCCGAAGCTTCCGTGCGTTAACACGGTCAGCTTTGCTTGTGATAAGATGGAAATCACTCAAGCGTTTTCAAGGATAGGTTGGCAAGTTATCCTTCCTTAGAACAAATTATTCACAAGTCCTTGTTTAACAGCCCTCTCACGATTCGCTTCAATGCAAGCTTACGCAATGCCGTTAGAGGACTCAAGATGCGAGAAAGATCACTCAGTACCGAACAAACTACTCATCTAACTCAGCCCAAGCCTCTTCTGCTAGTGCATAGTACTTGTTAGCAAGTTTCCCTTTCATTGCAGTCAGCGCTAAGTCCCCAGCAGCAGAGAACATGTCTCCAGCAGTCTGAGCATCTCGATCCAATTCATATCCTCCCTGTTGATACAATCGAGCCTGTGCAGCGTATAGTATGTAGTTTGGATCAGTGAACAGGGTATTCTGTGGATTTTCATCTTCATCCACGATATCAATTGCGTTCTGATACCATTTAGCTGACTCCACCCAGTTTCGTACTCTGAAAAAGACAAATCAATCTGTTTTCAGCCATGAATATCGCATCTCCAGTGGTTAAGAGGCTAGATTCGACTCTACACCTCTTTGAGCCAAAATAATAATTCTTTGAGATATCAATAAAGATCAGTGTCAATGAAAATTCCCCCAAGTATTAAATCCCTCGGTGCGTGCTTCCAAACAACGCAAAAAATGGTGAGGATATGATGCCAAATACAATAACGAGAAATTACTTTTTAAATGAGCGTTTTGAATGTATTTACAAGTTTGATTTCTACGTCTCCCATACAAAGCAAAAGGTGTACTTTTTTTGTTTACCTCTTAGATCCCAGGCCCTCTCCAGATTCATATGCTTTCGCCATGTACACCATAGCTTGTCTTTCTCCCAGTGTAGCTGCCTGTAGCATGTACTCCACCCCCCGATTTGTTGCTTCTTCAGACTCCTGGAAGGGAAAAAAGTCACGAAAATGAAGCACATTCAATTACATAAGTCTTCAGAAGGTACCTGTCCTAATAACCTAGTATGCTCAAGTTTTCTATTTCGCTATGCCTCAAGTGAGCGGTACTCAAGTTGAAATGCATGTAGCAGGGCTGGAGCATTTAATTTGCTCTTTTTCATTTTTTCTCTTTCAATCGCAATTGACCGACGACGATATCGAGTAGGCAGAAAACAAAGGCTTCTACGAGGAAAAGCAATTGCCCAAAACCGAAATTACCATACTACTCTTTGTTTGTCCACCCAAATTTTAAATAAGCATTGTTTTCAGTTTCTCTTGCGTTTTTTTGATTAGTATATGTACTCGCATGTAATATGGGGGGGGCTAGGACACCGGACCTGGGGCCGGTTGCTCGAAGGCCGGATTGCGCTAACCGTTGGTTGAGAGGTATCAAAACCTATAGGTTTCCATGGTACGTAACGCTGGTTAGCACTAACGAGCTTGGAGCAACCCGGGCCTGGATGTTCGCAACACAACCATGGAATTACCTGAACTGTGGCTGAAGCCAGGATATCATGAGGAAGCTGTAAGTAAACCTCAGCCATTGTAATCAATGCCTGTAAATCACCACAAGCTGCAGCCTGCTCCAGATGAAACATTGCACAGTCCATCTGCGCTTCGTTGTTGGTAAAACGACCAATCTCATTACATTTAGCAAATTCAAGGTGTACCTTGTTAGAAAATCAGAAGGCAATATTAATAAAGGTAATTTAACTGAGTGGAGTGCAATTTGGTCTGAAATCATAGCTTCAAATCGAACATCACGACAGAGCTTCAAGTCATAGCTATGATTTCTGACCAAAATTGCACGACACGAAGTTCAATTACCACTTTATTACATCCATTTAGAAATCACACAACAATTATTTAGTCACTAAAATAAAGGATTTTAGTCGTTACCAATATTTTATTGATCCAGTTGGGAACAAAAGTTGCAACACAATGGTTTTCTTTGTCTTAAGTTTTTCTGCAATTTGATTGGTTACCTTAAACAAGCTTTTGAAATCTGATTGGTTGTTATGTTTTAGTGTTCCATTCTCATTGGCTAAGGAAATGGCGTGATTTCGAGCAAAAAATATTGCGATTTGGGGATAAATCGCACTGCTGAGAGCCAATCAGATTGCAAGGATCACCATTGATTTCTAAATGCATGTAATAAAGAACGGAAATAAGTCCATTCCATTTGCAGCGAATTCAAGGGGTGCAAAAACATGTGAGATTTTGTACCCGACCCAATAGCAAATGAGCATTTGGTACTTGAATACATCTACCCCTTGTAGAATGGTTTAACACATTGGACATGTTGCGAGTTGAGCAACGAGTAAAATGCCCCCACGTATTACATGCTAAACCTCTTCATAAGGGAATTGTTATTTCACTACCGTATTACGTCGAGGAGGCAACCTAGACGTCCCCGCGTAAAAGTGGTAAATGTATAAATTAGTAGATACTGAAGGGAAAATCTCAACCGGGCGCGCAAGGTGGTATGGGTATTGCTTAAACGGGTGCGCAAGTGGTATTGGTATTGTTTTACACGACCGAGGTGTTTTTGGAATCACGAAGTACAAACTTGCAAGAAGAACTAAAGTGCCCTTCGGGTTAGCGATTGAAAAATCAAACATTGTAGCAGATCTGATGCAAATCGAGTTGCCCGGCTAAGAAACTGATTTTGTCCGGACACAAATCAGAAACAGGGGCGACATGTTCATCATAAACGTTTCTCAACTGCCTTTCATACACTCTTAGGCGGGGGCTGATGTAGTGAAAACTATTACTTTAGTATAGTATTTTGGCTAGAATCGTATCGATTGCCATAATAAGGCGCGTGCGGATGACAAGAACATAACAGATGAAACCATTAAATGTCCTTTACTTGATTGGATAACCGAAATGACGAGTGACAAGCTAAATTCTCGGCCTCTGCCTCGAGCTGAAAACAATTTCTTTCATTGAAAAACTCCCGTTCCGTCCATATTTGCTCTGTTCTCAAACCGAGAAACTACAGTGCATTGTCGTCTCATATTTTGTGCGTTCTTTTCACCAAATATGGTAAAATGGCGTAATGGTGGAATAATACAAATAGCTGTAAATAAAGCACATTGGGTCGATTACAGTTATTACATTGCTTGTTCGTAACTCAGTTTCACGCTTGCGCGATCGCCAGTCGATCGCACGAATCATTGCCCAATGTAACATACCTCGCAAACGGAATTAGAGTTCTACTTTCCGCAACGCGGTTGCGACGAATTTTTTAAGCATAGAGTGCGCAGTGTAACATCTGTCCTGCAACTTGTGTCGCAACGGTTTGCGGCACCAGCCAATAAAAAT
>NC_090890.1:33261290-33271290 GCF_036669925.1 Montipora capricornis | reverse complement strand
TTCGTAATCTCTGAAGCTCTTCTACCTCAGCATACACACTTGACGCCTTGCGAATCATGTTATGGTCAGCGAACAAAACATGCTTCTCGTCCGAATCCTGAAAATAAGATGAAATTCTTACCACAAAAATTCCAACCCTAACAAGTGAGAAAAACAGAGTACGTCCATAATAACTAATCAATGAACGAAACTACAACACCGTACACTCCCAGTCTGCCTTCTTTGTAGGCTCACCATATCCAGTACAACTAACCTCATTTTCAGTGAAAACATCACTATTGTCACTTTCAGTTTCAGAGGTTTCTGGATCCGAAATCTGTCGTGAATATCTCAACAATCCATCTGATGACGTCACCGATGAACCTGGCGAGTCTGGTTCAGAGACTGATGGAGAAGGAGGCGGAGACTGGGCTAGATACTCTGTCATATCATATATAGAGGACGAAAGCTTGCGGCCAGGGGATACACACATTTCACTGCTCCTTAGCAATGTAGTAGAGTCTTGAATGTTCTTCAGAGCGGTGTCTAACCGATCCATTTCTTTGACACTTAGGTCAAATGGAGACAATCCCAGGCTTTTACAGATTCTGAAAAAAGTTATGACATACACTGTACCATGTTGTCAAATGTCATCTGTTTTTCACCCCAATCCCTCTTGTGGGTAATGGTTAAGAAACGGCTCATTTTTCAGACGACAAAAGTAGGAAAACGTGCACTGTGGTGCTTTGTTGTCTTGTCAACCACTTAACCCGATTCACAGCACCAAATACTGTGCTGCTCTATACTCTAGATAACTCTCACTATGAGGCATTTTTATACTACCTTAACCAATGCATATAATTTATGTCATTATTGTTCTACTGTAGTTATTTCTCAACCCCTTGGTCTCATTCAATCAAGAAAATAGTTCAGATCTAACAGGATGACCAAGTAGTGGTCATGACATATTTCTTTCAGGCAATACACAGCCCGAATCCAATGACAGGATATGACCACCACGAAAATGGAACTGTGACTGTCCCTTGTACAGACTGCATGGTTTGGTTCAACATCCTGCTACTATTATCCCACAACTGGTCAGGACTTCCCTAAACCCTAACAAGGCTAACACGACACTTTTGCACTCTTTGTACTCATGGTCTCAGCTACTGGACCTAAAACTTACTTGTTGCATTTATGGGAACTGAAGAACAGTGCCATACCCCGTGTACCCAGGTTGGCATCCCCATAGCCCTGCCCATCCACTGTGTGAATCTGTGGATCTGTGTACAAGTCACCCACACCTGCGACAAAGAACACAACAACATGCTTGTTACAGTATCCAACACTACATTTCTGGCTTCCAAGGCCACGAGAACCCTTCTTTTGCAAGAAAGGAAGTTCATCAATAAGAACTTGCATGCTGAAAGATTCATGAATGCAAAAGAGGTGGCCACAAAATTTAGGAATTTTAAGAAACCACTTTGCAGACAACCACTAAATTACTGGTAAAGAATGCACAACATCAAGGTGACATGACAGAGAAATTCAATTGAGGTGGTCAACACATTAGCTATAAGGGAGCCAGACATTACCCCTTCCATTCTCTTTTACTTACTTTTATCCTCTTTCCTATTCTATTAATCTGTAATTAATGACCCTAAGATCAATATAAGCTGCATTCTCATCTTCCATCCAATCAAATAACTGATACTCTTGGTTTAAGAAATATAACGTCACCTTGCTTGGCCTAATGTCATTTCTATAAAATGGAGTTTTTGAATTCATTACCTTGGATATCCACGACAATCAACTGATGACCAGACCGCTCAAATGTAAAATGACTGAAAGCCTACAAATAAAAGCCACAGACACACTTAAGAAGTACCAAACATGTAATCAGTCAAGAGATTTATGATTTAGCATTGCGTTTGCATGAACATCTAAATGAAATTTGCATTTTGCAAAAAATGAAGAAGTTATTTGATTTTCTAGCTCATTTCAAGCCTGTTAGCTCCAGATATCTATCCACTTCTACATTGTAAAAGAAGCAAGACAAGTTAGAAAAAGAAAATTTTCATGCCTTTATGGAAAGAAGCTCAACCCGCTGTTTGACTTTTAACTTAAATTTGCCATGCTAAAAATCTCCCTAATGTTGTAACTTTTACAAACTACTGCCATTATAGTATGTGTAAAAAGTATTATTTTTGCACTGTCATTTGCAATAAACAAAAGAGTCAGGGCTAAGGAAACAACCATGCTGCATGTGCTTTATATTGTAAAAAATATCTTTTGGCTTTACTATCGGACACTGTAAAATAACATCATGAAAATAATGATCCTTGAGATTTTGTAGAGAATGTTTGCAAACACACAGGTGCAGTTAGAGGACATACAATGTATACCAACCCTAAAAAGTACAACCCAAGTAAGGGAATAATCCCAAATATTTATGATAGCACTGATGTTTATTCTGAAGTGAGATCTCAATATTATTCTTTTGCTAAATAAAATCCATCATTTCTGAATGCATATGGAAAGACTGTCTCCTGCACTAAAATTCGTATTTGGTAAATTGTTGTTGTCTTATTAAAGGAATAATCAATCATTAACTAAATGTAAATACTGTAAGCTAGGCAGACGTTTTTCAAGCACGGCTAACATTTGTTTAAGCACGCCAAATAATAAACAAACCTGAGGAGTGCAACGAAGTGTTTCATCTTGGAGAACAAAGCCAGAATTTGAATTATACTTGATGTACTTCCCTTCGATAAAATGCTCCAAATGAAATAAAGGTGACCCTTCTCTATCTTTCATTTCAATAACACAAACTTGAAAGATATCCACCTGAACAAGGAGAAGAATATGGTACACCTTATACAAGTATTGGCACTCAACCAGTAATGATAAAGAAGGGAAACAAAAAGAGAGTATTAGATGAGAAAGAGGATGAGAACTGAGGTCAGAGCAAAAACATGGAGTATTGGTAGAGACAGGTCAGAGGAGCCATGAGCAATTTTTAAAATTTCCTGTTCAGTCTACTATGGGCTGTCAAAACGTAAGGCAAAAAAAGTGTGATCTTTTGTGTGCATTGTGGGTCCAGATGACGTTTGACTAATAACAACTATCAAAACTGTCCATAAACTGGAAATCTGGAGCTTGTAGACTACCCTCCTGATCTACCTCAGGTCAGACTCCTTACCAGTGTTTTCCTTCTACTCTGTCTCTGACATTTACCCTGCCACACAAAGAGCCTGGTAAGGCTGCTATCATTGTAAAGAGAGAAAAATAAAAGTATCCTGATTTTATGCAACAACATTTCTCCAGAATTTTAAACAACACTTGAAGAGGCTTCAGGCTATGCCTAAGCATTAATTTTAAAATTGTGCCAAGGTGATTCATACGTTATTGACGAATCCCCTTAGGGGATTTCAGAGCCAACAAAACAAATTGTTTAAATAAACGTGCTGAACAAGGGAAAACACAGAATAACTACACCTAATATTTAAATTTTGTATTTAGCATGACTTAACCATGGATTTGGGCCAGAGGTATGCAAGCCAGGTGACCTCTGTTCAGCTCAATAGCATCAGTATACAATCCACAAACCTTTTTTGGTGGATTGTATCTGTTGTACTCTTCACCCCAAAGTTTAGCATCCATCTGTAATCTCACATCATCAAAGTACATATTTCTGGGTACTTTATCAATATAACTCTTAGCAACATAATTTGCTGCATGCTTCCAGTTCATGTGCTTTGAGAAATTTGATAACTTCTTCCTGTGAAATCAATAAAGGACAAACCCTTTCAATAACAGTTTTTAATTTATATAAACTATTAGTTATTAAATTAAATTATGACAATATACAGAAATGGCTATGAATAGAAGTGATGCTCCTGGTGACCATTTATTTTCATACAAACCTCTCTGCTTTTCTTTTGTTTAAATCACAAGAACAAGAAAATATTGATTAACTTTAATAAAGCAAGAATATAGCAAGGTTACCAACAGATGTGCTGCCATTCATTGGCAATAGATCACTGAGCAAATAATATTAATAAGTAAGGTCTATTTAGATGTGATTAATTACGCACTGCTGCCCAGTTGGTGAAGTAGATCTTAGTAAGTACTCTGGGTATCCAAAAAGAAAATTGGGGCTAACCATGCATTTTTGAGAGATAATTAAAGCTTCAATTTGAGAAAGAACGCCATACATTGCTTTGTATTTTAAAGCTCTTTACAAATATTATTCATCAATAATATTACCTTTGAAAAATAAACGGTTACCCCCAATTTTCCTCTTGGATTTTTAACACTAATTGTTAAGATCTACATTTCCTGCATAATCATAAACAGGGACAAAAATACCTTTGAATTAGTAGGCACTGTCCTTATGTTTGACTTTCATTAAGGGAACAAGCACAAGCATGAGCATAACTAGTTTATGCCAAATGAAAACCAACATCTACCTATTTTGCAAGCAAAAGCAAATGAAAATGATATTATTTTATTGGTCGAAAGGCTCCGTTCTCAACTCGGCCAATATGGCAATGATACTGCAATTTCCCTGTGCTTATGCCATGTTTCATTAGTTTTCGCGTGACACAAAACATAGGCAAAAGCACAACAGAAAGGAGAAACTTAAATTCTTTGGATTCTTTCTTTGGATTCGCTCTGACGAAGGGCTAACACTCGAAACGTCAGCTCTTAGAATCTCTGTATGGTGGCCAATTTACATCATCAACTCCGTTGATAAAACCAAATTTTTAAATTCTTTGTGCTTGTGTAAAAGCTACTTCCACAGTGGAATAAGATCCACTATGCTCATGCTTGTGCTTAAGGAGTCTCACTGTTCCTAGCCATGCAGCTCCTAATTGAAGATTGTTTCAAGGCCTTGCAAATCCAGGAAACCTCATAATCAAAACACTTGTGGTGAAGAGAGGCAGACGTAGTCAATATAAGGAGGACAAGGATATTACTGATGGTGATTCCTTACTTACAATCTAAAACACTCCCTCATTGCTCCTTGATCAAATGGCTGTTGATAAGTGAGACACATTTTAGAGAAATGAGATTGCAGTTATAAAAATGTGAAAGGTTCATGGTGGCCAAGGTGAACCTACAGGTGGCATGAAAATTACATGTTTCATGAAGCATTGTCTCTGCTTTCTTGACATAAATTACTCATCCTGATAAACATCACTCTTGCATGCTAACAACAACAACAACAACAATAACAATATAATAATAATAATAATAATAATAATATTAACCATAATGGAATTTCCTCAGAAAGCAGCATTAACATAATGATTGTCCTCAACAGAGCAATGAACAGAAACCAGCAGAACAATGAAACAATAAGTTAATAATTAATTAATTGTTTCCCTATTCTGATGGTTATAGTTCCAACATTCCCTGCCACAGTAGGTTTCAGGGTTTTTTCATCAAAGGCATGTTTAATTAAAATGTGCAATGGAGGTTTTCAGGCCGCCTCAGAGATTTCAGTCTACCGTGTCTAGAAACTAAAAGCAGGAAGTCCTATGGGCTGCAAAAGCACCTTACACACACACATAAATACACATACATGTAAATGTACATCGTAACCCTTTCATCTGCGGCGACAAAATTCTGCAGCAGTGACAATGATTTTCATAAAATAAACTGTGTCACACAAGGCGAATTGTTGCACCGACTTGTCCCCGCGACGCGTTGCAGCGACTTATCGCCTAGTGTGTCCCGGTCTTAAGTGTGACTCTTAGGAGGGAGAGGGTTAATTGACCACTCCCCATAGGGGCTTTTCAGGGCCAATGGAACACAACAAATGAAACACACAGAAGAGAACAACACCTGTTAGGAATCCCACCTGCCCAGAGGCTTGAAAACCAGTTGGCTATTTACAAGTGCAGCCGAGAGGTTGAACCAGGGACAAGCTAACCTCCTATCACAGACTCTGTTAGGGTCAGTTGTTCCTCTTGCCCTCTAATGGGCGGGAGGAAAGACTGATCCTAAAAGAGCCTACAATAGGAGCCTAGGGACTACCAGGATCAAGTTCAACTAGTGGTCAGGTTGGCTTTTGAAGCTGGGAGGGATCTCAAGGCAAACGTCCTAACCACTAAGCCACAATGCCTCCAACTTAAATCCAATGACCTTTTTGATCGGCTTACCACTAACCTTCATCAAAAACCACATATAAATAATTTATTATTGTTATAATCATCTTTAAAAAAAAAAGGTGAAGGTATTAGAGAGACTTAGCATCATGTTAACTTTATGCCTCACCATGTTTATGCAAATTTTCTGCTAATTTTTATCTAATTTTATGCCTGCTATCAACAGATACTGAGCAACTTGACAAAAGAGAGAGATGTCACAATAATTATCATGCATTAACGACTGTGAAGCAGAAGCCTGCCATTCGCAATGCTAACTAACCATTATTTTTCACTTACTCAGGCACTCAGACTGGTCATTTACTTAACAAAGCCCTAATATGAGCCAAAAGTAAGATCAAGAACTCCAATGATTTTATTAATTATCCCATTGACTCCTGGGAGTAAGACTTATTAACTTTTATTCTGTCTAAAGCCAAACGACTTTAATCACCAGAAGGGGACAGTTCAGGAGTCAAAAGGATATTATTAAGCCTTTGACATCCAAACCGGCCGAAACGGGTCAGACTTACTATTTTACTCTAACGCCAGATGATTTTACTCATCAATGGGGAACCCCTGGGAGTTAACCCTTTGATGTCCAAACCGGCCGAAACCAGCCAGACTTTATTTCACTCTGTCTAATGCCAGACAATGTTACTCATCAATGGGGAACCCCTGGGAGTCAATGGGCTAAGAGAGTTGAATGACAATCTTACCAGAATTCAATGATTCATGAACATACAAAAAGGAAAAAGTTCAAACAACACGAAACTCACCAAAGCTTCCATTTTAATTCTCACTTCATCTGTCACCCAACTTTTCTTGACGGCATTATACCGATGTCTGGTAGCCACCTCTGTAGGACAAGCATTATCAATATGGAACTTTTCCCAGGGATCAGGCAAACACTGGGCCTTTTTCAAAGCATTGTGCCAACTCAAATGATGCTGTAAACGCTTTGATAGATGTATTTTGCTTTCACCCTCATTTTTTGGGCTCTTTGCTGGACGTGAATTCATCCTATTCTCAGGATAATTTCTTTCCACAACCTCAACTTCATCATCCACAAGTGATCCAATTTTCTCATTCCAATTTTGTGATGTTTCATCATAACTTCTTGATTCACTTTCATCGCAGCCATTTTCACCGTTCAACTTGGGCGAACTGACCACAGAACGCTGCTCAGAAGAACCACCTTCCAAAGATTGGAATTGTGCAGTGTCTAAAAAAGTATTTGAGATAAAAGAGGAAAATTTGGTTTTATCAAATGTGTTGATAGAGGTCAAATTACTACAGTGAACGATTAATTGGGAAGCTGATGTTTCGAGCGTTAGCCCTTCGTCAGAGCGAATCGCTAACGCTCGAAACGTCAGCTTCCCGAATCATTCATGGTGGTAATTCGACCTCTATCAACACATTTGATAAAACCAAATTTTCCTGTTTTACTCTTCCACCGACGCAGCACCATAGTTTCTTTAGAAACTAGAAATTTATTTGAGATAAAAGCTGGCAGTTACTTACATTCCCTATATACAGAGTACTAATTAACAATTAGACCCGCACAAGGGCTACGGGTCAATAGCCCACGAGGCGACACCGAATGAGCTATTGACCCATGGCTCTTGAGGGTGAAGGATCTAATTGTTTTAGTATCATCCAACCAGTCAAACAGAAAAGGCAATAATAAAGTTAACTAGCAAATGCAAGTGGAAGAGATATTTATTTGGGAATAAAACGAAAGAGAGCGACACGCTTTTCGCTACTCGAGGTCTATTACTAATAGTCAACTGGTAACGTATCCAAACAAAATGAAGAAATTGCATTAGTCCACTAGTTGGATGATACTAATTATCCATATTCTAATCTTAGATTGAAAAACATCTTGTGCCAAACAAAACACCACAAAGTTCCATTTGACTAAGAATTATTACTTTTGTAAACAGTTCACCAGTGCCACCAGGTTAGCTAACAAACTAGACTCAATCTGAGTTTCAACTATTTTATTTGACATGCATATTCACTCAGTTACCATGGGCGTGTAATGAGCTACTCTGCCAACTTAAAACAAATTCCTAACTTACATGTACATGCAAATATGATTGGTTGATTTCCAATCAAAACCAGAAAGGTCTTTCGAGGTTGTTACAATGAAATCTGGTTCAACCACAAAGGCAGTGCCAATAATCTTATTTCCTCATAGACCAATTTCGGTATATTAAAATTCAGCCCTCCAGAGCCTCACGATGATCCCTTTAGGACTGAATTTTGATATATCGAAATTGGTCTACTGAATGTTCACTGTCCTTCATTTTCAACTGTATCCCAACAGTAGCGAAATTGTACAAACAAAAGGTCTCTGACAGGGCCCACTCTTTCCAAACATAATTTATTGTGACCTAACCTGCAAACCAGTGCATTATGTAGGTCATGTAAAACAACACCTTGAGGGAAAATTTGAAACCAAAAAAAAAAAAATTGAAACCAAAAAAAATTTAATTATGATATTAAAATAGTTACTTCTTCTTGTGATATAAGTTCAAAAATCTGGAAAAATACCAAATATTAGAGATTACTGGCTGAATTAAACTGAAACATAATCAAAATAGTCACCAAGTGGTCCGTCCAATAGTCTAATGATTCATTCGATAGTAAAATGAAACTAATTCCATATACAATTGGTGACAACGTCTGTCGTTATTAATATTATTATACAGATTATTGATTTTTATTTAAGCGATACACGGATGTCGTCAAAAGTATAATAAAAGAAAAGAGCTAAATAAGCTGAAGGAAACAACAGTTAGGCAGGGAAAATTAAAAGACTCTCCAGAGATTCGAGGGAACCCAAAAGACGTGCCAGTTCTCACAGATTTGAGCCTGCGTGGTTAAAATGCTCACAGCTTTTTAAACATAAAATGGCTCTTGTTCAGTCCTGTTCTATTTTTCTCCCTGTTCACTTTCGTTTAATTAAAAGTAACAATAATCCAGTTGAACTACTAAATTATCCCACTTGGTTAAAAGTGGTAGGATCCTTTTAGATAATTTGAAGTGTCTAGATACCCGGCAGCCGGGAAGTGCTTTCAAAAAACTAGATATCGACTGCCGGGTATCTAGTTTTTTGAAAGCACTTCCCGGCTGCCGGGTATCTAGACAAAATGTCCTAGGTTGTTACTTGAACTTTGCCATAATCTACGTGATCTGAACCTTGTCGAAAATCACACAAAACGGTCGGATAAAAGCTTACGTCACGACGAAACCGCTTCTGTGATCAAATAACGTTACAAACACTGCTGAAATTTAACAACTTCCTAAGTTTCTCGATAATTCAAATAAAGACTGACAAATAAGTGTAAAACCATCCAACTGTATTTAAAAATATCTATTAAGTTTACATATGTAAGCTTACTTCGCTTACTTTCGCCTCCTTGAGAGCTGTACACATCCATGCTATTTCCACGTTTAAGTGACCTTTACCGCCAAGAAAAGAAAATACAAAGGAAGGAAACACTTCTGACATCGAGAAAAAAGTAATAACATTCAGAGATTACCTTGCGAACTCTAGATCTGCTCACCCCACGGCCAAGCCGGCAGGAGAGAGGAAAGAAAGAAGGTAGACTGGTCTCGGGCGTCCCACACAAGTAGGGAACTTTTCACCCGCGGGTTGACCCGCTCTACTCCTAGCCCGACAGGCGGCTGGGACCTTCAATGCAAGCAGACAATCATAATGTAAATGTAAGACGAGCATACTATAAAAAAGTAAAGTTAAATATTTACGAAATAGAAAACATGTACCGTGTTTCTATCGAGTTTTATATAATAACCAAATCAATGCGCGCGCTCTGATTAATCAATCTGCTATGTTT
>NC_090890.1:33256290-33258790 GCF_036669925.1 Montipora capricornis | reverse complement strand
TCCGCTAGCGGATCTGGACCGGGGGTTCAAATCCGCAGGGGGGTCCAAATCCGATGTGACACCGAAATTAACCGACGAAGGACATATTGAGATTTGCGAGGGCAAATACTAAAATCTTTGCAGAAATTGTTACGAATTATTCGCCAAAGGCGAGGTGAATAATTGTTTAGTATCATTACATGATTATTTGCAAAATATGAATTTTCTTTAAAACAATTAATTTCTTCGTCTGTCACCCCAACAAAACGGCTGGCGGGCATTTTGAAAAAATCACTTAGGTGATTATCGAGCAATATTCACCTCAAGGGCAACCTATCAGTGCAGAGCATTTTCAATAATCTCCTATGTAATTATATTAATGAGGAATAGTGACCCTAAGTATATACTAAAACAGTGGATAGCGTTGAACGTACGCGCTGATTGGCTGCTCAAAGTCCGGATATTCTTTGCTATTCACCTCCTAGCAATTCGCGCGGAATTTGAGCCCGAAAATGTTGTAATCTTGGTAGGAATGGTTTACATGTGCCGAATCTAATGTAAATGAGAAAAATATATTGTTTTCGCAAATCATTTATATGCTAAAACAGCTATTCGCCGAAGTGGTTGTGGCTAGTGGTGGATATTTACCTCGCCTCTTCGCGGCTCGGTAAGCGACTAGCCACCTCCACTTAGGTGAATAGTTGCTAAATATACACCTGATAAAGTTATCCGACCTTTGAACAACTGGGGCCCTTCATAATAAAGAAATCCGGCCTTTGTGCAGCTGGAACCAGAACAAGAAATACAAAAGCAGTGTGCTATATGAGCTACCACTGCATGTGTTGCCAGGCCGTCGTACCACAACAATGCCCCATGATGTTAATTTTATTACAAAATTGTATTTTGTCCCTAAAATGACGTTAAAACGAAAACAGAGGGCAAGAACTTGAGGTATGATATTTGGCTTAGATTAGTTTCTTGGTCAGGGCTACAGTCAGGTACCATTGCACATCGGTATCTTTGTTTAGGGCCGTATGAGATTCAACCTCGTTCCCAGTGTCTCTTTTTTCTGCCTCCATTTGTCGTTGAGAAAGTAGGCAGAGAAGAGAGACCCTGGGAACGAGGTTGTATTAGATTAACACAGAATAGTTTTCTCTCGGGATTAGTATCAGATTTTTTTGGCTTTGCTGTTTCTCTCGAATTGATGACAAAACCTTTTCGTTTTTGATGTTTGCCAATTCGGAGACTTTTTCGTTCCGATAAGGAGAGTTTGTTTGGCGACTATTTGGAATCGGACTGGACTATTGGCTACTAAATTTTGGAATACCCTGAGTGATTGGAATTTGAAACTTGAAAACTTGAAATCATGGAACTAGAGTGGACCTGGAATTTGGATTTTGGATTTAATTAGACTCTAGAGTGGAAGGAATCTTTTGCACTATGGATTTGGCATTTGGACTCAGAATTTTGGATTTACTAGAACAAGAGTGGAAGAAACCTTTTGGATCACGAATTGAACATTTGGACTCGGAAATTTGGACTTTACTAGTGCATGAGTGGAAGGAACCTTTTGGAACATGATTTGGACTCTGAAATTTTGGATCGACAATTTGCTTTTGGAACTTTTACAAGAACTTTGATTAGAAACGGACTTTTCAAGAGTAATAGTTGTTTTCCTTGAGAATTGTAATTGAAATGTAATCGATGACTTTGATTTTGTAATACATTTTGGACGGTGAGTGAAATAATGAGTTTTAAGACAAAAACAATGATATTCTTAAGTATGAGGTGATATTTGCAGCTCTGGTCGTTGATTTATCTGCTGGGCGTGTTGTAGACCTGTGTTGCATAGTTTCTCTCTTTTCTTCCTTTTTTTTTTATGTCGGAGTGATTTCCAATTGTGAGAATATGGGATGGATTCAGTTTTGACTGATTCACCCTTACGAAAGGCGAAATGCTCGAAGTGCCGGCTTTTAAATCTCCCTTGGATGGTTTCAAGTCTAGTGCTTTTGAAATTTACCAACGTTGCACCTCAGAAAAAAAGAAGAACTTCTGCAGGCGCTTGGCATGAAACTAGTAGTAATATCAGATTATTAGATTGCGTTGGACAGTCGCTTTGCAATCGAAGCAAAGATGAAGGGTAGGGAAAGAAACAAACATCTTATAGGGCTGAAGTTTGAGGATACGAGCATGTTCTTCTTGAGATGATTTCAATAAGCGTCGAGTACTATGACCCATGTGACAGGACCTTTGGCTAGCTAGACTCTGAATTATAAGTAGAAGTAACTATGAGAGGGTGATGTGAAGTGCTATTTTCTACTCATGTAAATGGAAATGGACCCACTCAAGGACAGAGAAAAACTCTGACCAGGGTGGGAATTGAACCCAAGACCACCCCTTGTTTCTGAAATATAACTAAGTGCGATTTACTTGTGGTCAAAACTATTACTGAAAAACGAAACAACGTAAATAGCCCCCTGAGAGGACATGTGCTTACCAGTAAAATACGAAACCCAGACAG
>NC_090890.1:33248790-33253790 GCF_036669925.1 Montipora capricornis | reverse complement strand
TGGTTTTGGCGGGAAAGTGCACACAGATGAAACGATACTGCAAGCTGCAAAGAGGTCAGCTCACACTGCTAATTAGTGACATGATGTACTAAAAGTGTTCCAAAATGATAAAATCACTTAATCTAAAATAGTGTATGTACCTCCTTTCGAGGATCCAATGAGAATGCACCCAGTGCAGAAGACTTGTCTCATTCAGTTAATTTTCATAACTCCAGCTTAATTAATTAAAATAGGCCTATACCACCTAAAACCCCATGCAAATAGCATGTTAAAAATCTAATTTGAGACAGGTCTTGGTGTGGAAAGCTGAATAAATTTATTCCAAGTGAACGTCACCTGTACTGTAATAATCATGAGATGTGGTCAGTTAAGAGGAGTGAACAATAATAACAATAACAATAACAATAATAATAATAATGATAATAATTTTTTTTATTAATAATAATAATAAAAACAACTTTATTATTTACTCACATAAAATTACACAAGTATTTTTATTGGCTAAAAAAAAACTATTGACTTGTTTCATTAAAAAAAGGTAGAAAACATTTTCCTTTAATGTTACTTATAGTAGAACCGTAAAACCGTATGATGATGATGATGATGATGATGATGATAATAATAATAATAATCATAATAATAATAATACCAACTTTATTCATTCATTACAATGAAAGGGAGAGATACCAGAGGTTATCCTTACACAAGGGTATCTGCCTGGATTTTACTGATCTAGAGTCGATTTTGATGAGGGAGGAAAACCCGAGTACCCAGAGAAAAACCCGTGGAGTCAGATTTAGATTGACTGAAACTCAGCCCACAAACGACCTCGAGGCCAGAGTAGAACCTGGGTCCCTTAGGTGGGAGGTGCGGTTGATAACCACTACGTCATTCTGACTCCCCAGCTTATACTGCAGGAAAATGCCAAAATTCCCTCAGAAGAACAAAAAGGAAGGAAATAACAGGCCCTGACGAAAGCCAACTACTAAAAACACAACCCAAGTTTTAAAATAGTGAGCACTTCACTGTTTCTTTAGTGTCCTTTTGAAAGTGAATACTGAGAGACTTATGAAAGACTTGGTTTCTTTATAAGTTATTGCAATAATGTAAATCTATTATTTACTGCCCTCTGTTATTTTAATCTTGTTATAGCTAAAGTAATCTTTTAACACTGTCTTGTTATTAAATTAATTTATTACGTGGCAAGCAATTCTCAGGTTGCTATTAAATTAATATATTTAATTCAAGGTTTCACCGAGTAGCCTTTTGTTTTTAGACAAATAGTTGACTTCCATTCTCCTATTTGACTCATAAATCTTTCATGCTTTCTTTATGTAGGGAGTTATTTGAAGAATCAGGTCTTACTGTCGATAATCTTGAGCAAGCAGGGATTTTAAAGTTTGAATTTCTTGGTGAACCTGAACTCATGGAAGTTCATGTGTTTACCACAAACCAGTTTCAAGGGATACCCACTGAATCGGAAGGTAACAAGTTCAATTTTACAGTAATACTGAAATGTAAAACAACAACCACTTAAAGGAGACACATTCTTGAGTGGGTGTTAACCCATTGTATCCTGAACCAGTCCCCAGTGACGATTACAATCGTCTGGTGTTTGACAAAGTAAAATCTATGAAGTCTCACTCCTAGGAGTCAGTGGGTTGAGGGTTCAACTGATTTTCTGATTTTCTTATGTTGCTCACTTTGCAAGGGTAATTATACATTGGGATTGTTCAACAGTCTTTATTTACCAATTATTATTATTATTATTATTATTATTATTATTATTATTATTATTATTATTATTATTATTATTATTAACAATGAGGTTAAATCCCATTATCAATTTCTTATGTGTACAAATTTGTGACATTTCACTGCATAAAAATTATTTTAGAATGGTATTAAGCTGAAATTACTCATGATTTTCCATGATTATTGAAAGAGTCAGGCACTAGCACCTGCACTCAAGATGTTTAAAGTTCTGGAGGATAATGGCCTTAGTGGCTTTTGGGTATGTTTAAGTCTCCTTTCAAAAAGCAAACATTCTTTTGATTTGTAACCATTTGTCAGGCAATCTTTCCACCCTAACAGACATAAGAATATTTTAAAGGAACACGAGTATGTTTTGGCCATTCAGGGAAAAACAACAACACACAACTGACTAGACTGGCTGCAATAAAAGTCTCTACCCTTTCACTACTGGAGCGGCCAAAAGCGGCCAACCGGAAATGGCTTTGAGTTCCTAAAGCGGCCAAAAGCGGCCAAGAGAGCATGACTATTTTTGCTTGTCCCTCCCCGGCCCAGAGATAGTTTTATTGTCCTGCATTGTTCTCCTTTTGTTAAAGGACATATTAACCAATCAAATCCACACAACTGCGCATAAATTTTGTTAACCTGTGTATGGTGGGGAGCAGCCAAATCTTGATCATAGCTTCGGCTTGAGAGAGAAATGGCGGAACCTCTGATTGTAAGCGCTGAGGAATTTCACGATATTTTTGGTAGTTCTGATGAAGAAAATAATGCAGCAGATTTCGATGGGTCAGATATTGATGTTCAGGAATTGGATAGTGATATAGAGGAAGATGAAAATGAAAGCGAAAGCGACAACGACTCGAATGCGAGTGACACTATCGAGTGGTCAGATGAACTCGAGGATTTTGATGTCGAAGAGTTTAGCGGCCAACAAGCCATAAAATTTAACGTTCCTGAAAACGTGTCTCCTAACGATTTCTTTAGTCAACTCTTTGGAGATTCAGTTATTGATACGATCGTGACGGAGACGAATCGATATGCTCGGCAAAAGCTAGCAGACACGCCACGTCTTCAAAAGTGGAAGGACATAACAAGTCGCGAACTGAAGGCTTATTTCGGGATATGCATTATTATGGGCATAAACAACCTTCCGCGAATTGCCATGTACTGGTCAACCGACCCATTTATTGGTAATTCAGGCATCCAGAGCGTGATGACGAAAAACCGCTTTGAAGAAGTTAGCCAGTATCTTCACTTCGTCGACTCCAGCAAGGAACCCGCACGTGGCGATGCAAATTACGATAAACTCTTCAAGATTCGCCCGATCCTTTCCATCGTTTTGGATAATATTCAAAACGCTTATGAGCCCTCCAAAAATCTGTCCGTAGATGAGGCGATGATTGCTTTTAAAGGACGGCTTTCGTTCCGTCAGTATATGCCCGCAAAGCCAACAAAATATGGAATAAAAGTTTGGATGGCCGCCGATTCCCAAAATGGCTACGTCTGCAATTATGCTGTTTACCTCGGCCAGGAAGGTCAAGCTCGTCTACATGGCCTTGGCTACGACGTAGTTATGAAAATGGCAACACCATTTCTTAACAAATACAGACATATTTTTTTCGACAATTTTTTTACGAGCACAAATTTGATGGAACATTTGCTTGCTCAAAACACATACGCTTGTGGAACTGTTCGGAGCAACCGGAAAGACTTGCCGCCGTGTTCAAAGAACAAGCTTAAGCAAGGCGAGAGAGTCAGTGCCCAGCGAAACCAACTCGTTTTTACGAAATGGCATGATAAGAGAGATATATCTTTCTTATCAACCAATGTTTTGCCAAGTGAGCCTGCCCGTGTTGTTCAACGACGAAGGAACGGCCGTGATCTCGATATTGAGAAGCCTCGTGTGGCAGACGTTTACACCTCTTACATGGGAGGTGTTGACCGAGCCGATCAACTTCGTTCTTTTTATTTCACGGGTTATTCTAGCCGCAAATGGTACCGCTACATTTTTTGGTTTTTATTTAACCTAGCCGTTTGTAACGCTTTTGTTTTGGAGTCATTTCATCGCACCACTCGCGGTCAGACAAAGCGAGCAATGATCAATTTTAGGCTTGATCTCGCAAAGCAACTGATCAGTGATTTCTCGCAACGACAAAGAAAACGAAGGTCCCAAGAGCCTCAACAACATTCCGTCGCCAGAGAAGCCCATGTTTCTGTCCATGTGGAAGGAAGGAAGCGAAAGTGTGTCCAATGCAGCAAAGCCGGGCGAAGGACGCCCAAAGGTTACAAAGTGGAAACACGCTTCGAGTGCAGTCTGTGTAAAGTTGCACTTTGCCGAACGCCCTGTCACAATTTGTATCATGACCAGACCGAGTGACTCACTTTTGACTCATTCTTGCGATAAGTTTCCTTTCTATTGATTACACTGTATTTCATATGTAAATTTCTGGTGGAAAGCAACTGGCTGAGAACAGTTGGATCACAATTTAAGAAATATGACCAATCGCAATGTGTATAGCAATGGCGGCAAATTTGAATTTTTTTACGTGTCTTCACTTTCGATGTAAATTGCATTGGTATTAAATTGATATGTGTACATACTTATTATAAATCAAGTAAAACAAGTCCTCAGCTTTATTTCTCTGGTCTTTATTTAGCTTTAATTGCCCCCTGAATCTACTGAGCATATATATTTTGATTTGGGTTTGAAATCACCATGGCAGGCTAATTATGTAATAGGAACAGGGAGGTTGGGCCTCATTTGCATATAGTAGTGAAAGGGTTAACAGACTTGCTGCACTCAGCCAATGTCCTGTTTAAGACCATCCTTCAATTCTTTGGCAGTTTCAAAAATTGCACTCAATGCTGTTACTCCTTAAAGTCCCACATACATTTTCAAGGGGGTTGCCAGGATTAGGTATCCACACTTTTCAAGTATTAACAAGTGCCAGGAGGTTTTACTTAACTGGACACTCATTGATATGAGGGATGGGCTATGTATATATTTCTTGTACTTTGCCTTAATCCTAAGGGTGCTTTCCTTTTGTCAAAAATGGCCGGCCAGCAAAAATTTGATGGACCACTTGCATGATAATTCCTCATCCTTCCGTAGGAGTTTATATATATTTATCATCCTCCAACGGTGTTAAGTCGAAGGTGTTGTTGAGTTTATTCCTCCAAATGCGTCTGGCCCGTCAGTTCTGTCAAACGGAAAGTGTCCTAAGTCATTTCCATGTTCATAAGCA
>NC_090890.1:33233790-33243790 GCF_036669925.1 Montipora capricornis | reverse complement strand
AGATGTGATTAATATTAAATGTTATGATAAAAAATCTTATCTCAATGTCTTACAAAAGTTAGAAATTGAAGCTTTCATTATACCACATTCCTTCCCCTCAACACTCTTTGGATTATTATTTTCTTCCTTCAATTTTTCAATCTGGTTCGTTAAAATATCCATCCCAGTTGGCCCCTCCCTTTGTGACCTTTGACAATCAATTCCTGGTAGATGTGTGAAAAAGTGCTCTGATGTCATTCACAGATCAACAGGAAACCGATTCAATACATGTACACTGTACAGCAAAAACCCACACAATAGAAGATCATGGATTAAGAGCCTAATTATGTGATGGTCAAAGTGTGGGACTACAATGGTCAGCGCAATCACCTTTCATCCTACCCAGCAACTCTAGATTTGTGATGTTTGAATTTCTATATGTTGGGTTTTAAAGTATACTTATGCAGGATGAAGGTTGAAGCAAGTAGTGCTGATAAACAATAATTATTGTATGCTATGGAAGGGCCACATCCATGCTTGTACATGTAGCAAATTACTGTTTGGTCAACAGTAATGAAATCTTTTAAGAATTAAGGACCCATTAATTTTAGGATCCTGATTTAAGATTAAGTGTCAGTAACTACCAGTACCCAAAATTAAGAACCTGTTAAAGCTTGAATTTAAACAAATCCTAGATGAGGGTTTTTAATGTATCCCAACGAAAAAAAAGTTGGCTTAAATCCTGTGATGACAGACGTATACTGGACACAAAAGTACTAAGTTTTTTCTTCATGTGTTTTATAAACTAATACGATTAAGCAGCTAAGACAGTATGTGTGTACATGTACATAATATAGGAATATGAGAGATTGATGGCCAAAGCTTACGCAAAGGTTAATCAAGAACACAGATACGTTAACCCATCTCATTTCTTTAAGAATCTTTTGATCAAAGCCAATTGTGGCAATTGTGATGGTAATTACTATAAAAGAACCTTCCAAATAAAAAGGCATATTATGAGGGACTGCTGGTGCAAAATGTTGACATCAGTTAAAACTCAATAGAGAACTATGTGCAAGGTACCAGTAATTCAAAAAGTGCAAGGCAATAATTTTCTGTTTTAAAGTAGTTTATTTCATGTTATAGTTTTAATAATACTGTATCAAATGATACAAATCCCTAGAACTACGAAAACCACTAAAAGGACTTAATAATTAAATAATTTTATGAGTTAGACACTTCTACAAGAGTTAGTCTACATATAAATCTGTTCAGAGATCACAAACGAAATTACATACCGTATTTACCCGTGTATAAGTCGACCTTTTATGGCCTCAAAAGAAGCTCCAAAAATCGCCCTCGACTTATACATGGGTCAAAGATTTCGAGCCAAGTTCCAGCTAAATAATTTATTCAAAATTAACATCATAATGTGGTCTTTGGGCATAACAAACGCAGTGGACGAAAGACTTCAAAATGAATGTAAAAGCAATTCCAGTTGAAATGAAAAAGGATTTGTTTTACTTTAAATGTTGAAGATACTCACAAGCACAAATATGAAATAGACACTGGAAATTTTCGTTTTCCAAAGGCGGAAAGCTCTCAAAAACATTCTTGTTTCTTCAAATAAAACGCGATCCTTCAACGGCTTAGTAACCTGGCGCAATACCTCGTGTTTGCGTGCAAGTATGATCGTCACTCGTGTTGCCTGAAAATGCTGGTTGGTAATGATTGTTTTTTATTCTTTATACAAACCTGGATGATTTAAATGCTTTTGCAAACTTTGTATTGTTTGGTTTACGAGTTTTTTTTCGTTTGCCATGTGAGAAATTATAAGTCAAGCACCAATAAACCTTGCACATTTCGCATCGTTTTTGAAGTTATTTTCAAAGATTGACTCCTGCTTCTGTGATGTTGTGCTTATCCTCTAAAGCCCTTTATCCTTGAACAACGAAACAGGTTAGTTTGAGGTTTACATGTTCGATTTTCTGAGAACTTTTTCGAAATTCAAGGACAAAATGCCCGCATATACAACAACCGCTGAACCACAAAACTATTAAGCGCTTGAGGCCCTTAATTTTTTGTTGAATCCACAGTTCCAGAAATCGAAGAATGCAAGATTAGTATCCCATGAACATTTAGCAAAGAAATTAAGAAATTGCTTTTTTTGCCATCAAAAATGGGGGGTCGACTTATACATGGGATCGACTTATACACGGGTAAATACGGTACCTGTAAATTATTATATGCAAGTAAACTACTTACAATAATATTATAATTTTCTGTTCTTAATATTGAAAGGCAATAAGGTTATATTCATCTAATATATGTAACATTATGATAAAAGATAATGCAACACTTCCCTTAAAATGAAGTACTCCCAGCTAAGAGCAGCATTATTGTGATTGTACAGCTGTATGAAAATGCTGAAGTCATTCAACGTTGACATCGACTCTCAAACTCCCAACAAAAGGAAGATAAAAATTACATTACATAACATTTTATGGGCTACTTTGATTGAAAGGGTAATGTTCCATGTTTATGCAGTAAAAGTTATAAAATGGTAAAGTCACCAAAAAGATGAAAACGAAAATAATTCACTTACTGGAAAATTATAGATGAACGATCGAAGTTTCGGCCATATCACACGGCCTTCATCAGGAATCTGCCGAGTCAGCTTGGGTCACGCAAGTGTCACGTGATAGCTGACTCGGCACGTCCCGTAACGTACGATCCCAAGTGATGCTATGAAGTCAGTCTTCAGATCCTTCGGTTTTTCTACCACTTTCAAGCCATGTAACACCTTAAGGCAGAAGTTGGTAAATGTCAAGGACAAGCCCCGTAAAGATAAGATCTCCCATGTGATATACGGGATAAGGTGCGGTTCGGAGAACTGCAGTGAAACCTACGTTGGAGAGACCAAGCAGACGGTGGGCTCGAGAATGGGACAGTATAAAAGGCCTAGTACCATCGAGGCACAGAATTCTGCCATCTATAACCATTTAAGAAGCTCGGGGCACTCGTTTTATCTAAGTGATGTCAAGATCCTGGACAAGGAAGAAAACTGGGTCAGACGTGGCATTAAAGAAGCTGTTTGGGAGAGGATAGAGGGCCCTTCTCTTAACAAGAAAGGGGGGCTACGGTTCGTGCTATCGCACACTTGGGACCGTGTGTTTCGGGATGTGCCGAGTCAGCTATCACGTGACACTTGCGTGACCCAAGCTGACTTGGCAGATTCCTGATGAAGGCCGTGTGATATGGCCCAAACGTCAATCGTTTGTCTATAATTTTCCAGTAAGTGAATTTTTTTCGTTTTCGTTTACTCTCAACTGGATGAATGATACAATTCATTGTCATAAAGTTATCACCAAAAAGATGTTAAGAATGGTTAACTGATTAATAAAACTCAAAGTTATACATTGTACCTTTAAGCTACTGACAGACTGAAATTGCCGACTTAAATTACTGTTGGTAGTTTTCATTCAAGATAGATCGATTCACAGTAGTTTTGGTTTCCTTGTCACATTTTAAGTTACATCACAGCAGTGAGGATGAAAAAGTGCTGCTACTCCTGCCTCCTGCTGATGATGATGCAAATAATCAGAATGATGAGATGGCAAATGGCAAATTATTAGCATGGAACAGCATGAGTGTAAGTCTTAATAATATTTACTTAATATCAACATTCTCTTGGATTTAGTGATGACATCTAGTAGCTGATAATTATTACTGTAAAATTGAGGATTATTTTGTTAGCAATTAACCCATTGACTTAATAGGAGTGTGACTTTATAGATTTTACTTAAGCTACATTGTAACACCGGATGATTTTACTTGTCATTTGGGGTTGGTTTAGGAGTCAATGGGTTATCAACCTCTACATCCACTTAACCCTTTAACTCCCAATAGTGCCACTTATAGATTTTACTCTGCCTAACGCCAGACGATTTTACACGTCAATGGGGAACCTCACGGGGCTGAAAGGGTTAAATGCATTGATTGCTAGGAGAGAAACTATAGATTTTACTCTGGGTGGGGGCCCTTTCGGGAGTCAATGGGCTACGTTAACGCACAAAGAAGACAATTAACAATAAAATTTAATATATCCAGCTTTGGCCATCAGGCTCTGTATTTCTTTTAGGGTTAAACTGTGGTCTTGTGTCAGTGGGAGAGCAAAACAAGGAAAAAAAGTCCAGTAAGGTTGAATTGCTACAGTGAAGCATTCCTTTCATAAGGAGTAGATAGGTCTGCCTATCTTTCCTGTGAGTAGCTTTCTTCAATGTTCAGCCCTAACAGGGATGTATTTAACAAAGATCTCATTAACTATTAATTACTTCCCTAAATATTGCTTGAGAGTTATAATATTACTAATGAACCTTATCCTTTTGCTCCAGCTTCTTTAGTTCTTCATTGATTTCTTGCTCAGAAACTTTGACTTGATTAGCATCAACAGCATTCCTGTTAGCAGTCATTTCATCTACCTTGCCTTCATTCAATATCGAACCTCATGATGATCTGATGATTTGTCAGGCTCCTCTCCGTTGCTCATAAGCTGACGTTTGTCTTTTGATTGTTCATCTTCTTTGTGATGCTCATCAGGTGCATCCTGCTCGTTTTTGTCAGGAGGTGCATGTGGAACTGGTGGCTCTTGCCTCTTCTCTTTGCCCTCCACTGGTTCAGCAGGTTCATCTGCTTTTAATTTTAACCCTTCATTTGCAGCATCGTCTATTTGTAAGGGCTTTGCTTCAACTGGTTTTAAGTTTTCAACTCCAAGTTTCCCATCAACTTTAAGTGCATGGTCTCCCTCCAAGCCAATCTAAAACCGTAAAAAATTTGTGATGCTAAACTTGTTAAAATTATATTTAACCCCTTGAAACTTAACAAATTTTACTCTGTCTACCACCAGACAATTTTACTCCTTGATAGGATGGGTTAGGAGTCAGTGAGTTAAAGAATCTCCACACAATGTCTCCAATCCCCTCCCCCCCCCCCCAAAAAAAAAATAAAATAAAATAAAATAAAATAAAAAATGAGTGCAGTGTCTATTGGGCAGGTTGCGACCACTAACAGGAGTGTAACAGCTTTGTGTGTTTTGTTTTCTTAAATAATTATAGAAAGAAAATAACTTTAAGATAAGAGAACCTTAACTGTAAGGACAGAAGCAAACTAAATTGCCATTTTACAAGTACTGCTAAGCAGCTGAACCTGGCATATATGATGCTGATTCTGGGAATCAAACCCAAGCACACTGGTGGAAGGTGAGTGCTCTCACCACTGCGCTATCCCTGCCCCCATGTTAAAGGAAGAGGTGCTCTTAGCTTTGAAAAGTTCAAGTTCACATTAACACTGTTCGTGTACCTGAAGTGAATCAGTCTTATGGTTGTGTATTTAAAGAGAAAATCACCTTTGCAACATCTACATCAACTGCTCCACCATTGATCAGAAGGTTTGTGTGGTTTTCTTGTTGATTAGCATCACGGATAAACCCTTGTTTCTCAATGAAGTCATGTACAGCCACAGGTTGAATAGGATCAATACCGGGTGGGTGGATATCAACCTGATGGCCAGGCTCAATACTTTTGTCATTCATCAGGACAGTGTAGGTGCCGGTTACAAAACAAACCAAACCTAACACCAGAACAAGCTGAAAAAAATAAACACAAACAATATCATTTAGATTTAACTTTCTTCACCAGAAAGCTACAGTTGACATGCACTGACTATAAAACCCAGAAAGCTATTTCATTATACCAATAATATGCAAATCTCAGTAATAAGATAACACATCTATCCAATCACTGTAAGTATTCCTTTTGAAAAAGTGTTCCACGCCTATTAAACCAATATTCTCAGTTGTTTGGTTCTTGGCTAGGGCCTATACCAAGTGCAATCTGAACCTATGGGCAGGTTTGCATTGTTTAACCTCAGGCTTTGACTCCCAAGCCGGCCTGAATCGGCCATACTTAGTATTTTACTCTGTCTAACTGTAAGGCTAGACGATTTTGCTCCAGTAAATTTGCAATTCACAAAGAAATTTAATCTAGCTTAACATAATTTAATTTATGACTTGATGCAAGATAAAATTATTACATGCATACATGTGCAAAATCTGGGTAGTAGCTTTCAGACATGATAACTTGCAAAGAACTAATGGCCTTGTCTGGCATTATAATGCATCTGATCTCTCAACTATAATCATTGAAAAGGTGGCTGACAGTTCCCCTGCGAGCAGAGTGTCTTTGGATCTTGCTAGATAAGTGGAGAAGAGGAAAGTAGACTCTGCTCACTGCCTCCACATTCTTTGATTTGCCGCTCATCCAAAGAATTGGATGAGTCAGTCCAGTTTCGACTTGTCAAAACTGTTTTTTTAAATTTTTGCAAATGATCAATCGCCACGCGCCATCATTATTTTGAAATTTACAACACCGTGGCAATTCTAACTGTTAGAATTCCCACGAGTTTTTCCCATGTGTTGGTTACAGAAACTAGTCTGAAAGAAACCTATAAATTTTTCAGTTAAAAAAATGAAATGGCTTTTTAAGAGTATGGACTCTCTTGAGTTTCCAATGAAATGATCCCTTGATTGTCGTGTGTTTGCCAGAGTTGTTGGAAAACATCCCGACTGTTTGTTTTTGTTTTGTGGCTACTACTCTTCCTGACTTATCTAGGAAGATTGAAAGAGACTCTGCTTGCAGGGTAGCTGACAGTCAGCAGTCTGCTCGAAAGGGACCAACAGCAAAACAATAATTATGTCCAGAAATGCACGTACATGTACCTAATTAGATGCATACCCAATGGAGTGTCCCATTAAGTCTACATGTAAGCACTTGCTACATGTACGTACGGTATCCAACAATAAGGTCAGTCTAAATTACAGGTTAGCATTATTTTTAGCTTAGGGTAAATGCAGCTGTTTCTGTATGAGCGACATGAGTGATGTTGGAGTTGGGGGAAAGAGCAAGGGGACACTTTGTGTTGATGCTTATTGAAATCAGCGCGCATCTAATTACTTGACTGTATTTCTGGAAATCTATCTGCAGCGAATGGACAAACAATGCCAAAATAGCCAAAAAGACTAACAGTTTTAAGAAAACATGACAACTGAACGTCAGTCCAGAAATGGCAAATCGTTGATTGGGTGAGATACCGCTGCAACCAGTTTTGACCAGAAATGTTATTTCAGCTCTTAATGAACTTTTTAAAAGCAACAAAAGATACCGATATTCATCCTGGAAGTCAAAAGTGAATTAATCAAGAGGCTTGCTTATGTTGGCTGAGTCTCGAGCTCAGAATGAATTTTTACAAGAATCTAAAGAAGCTGTTACAAACTCATGTCAAAATTACCAGATGTAAATATTCACAACATAATCGTACCTTAGCAATAGGCCTTGAGTTTGTCTGCTCTGATACAATATGAAGATAAATGTTGGAAGGAAAGATGAATGCTATCATGGCTCCCATGGTGGCTCCAGTCAATGCTAGTACAAATTCAACTACAAAACGAAGTAGCATAATTATAACCCTTTCACTTTCAAGAGTGACACTTGAAAATTTTACTGTAATGCCAGATAATTTTACTTGAAATTATGAGGGCACCATCGTGGCTAAAAGGGTTAACATCAGGATTATCATTTATTCCTGCACCATTCCAGGAGACAAGGAGTTGTGTAATAGCTGACAGCTATGGATGCTAACAAAACCATTATAACAAGTTGCTCTTTTGGCGATCAGTGTTCACAATTTTATAAAATTGCTAAAAAAGGGGCTTAAAACTGATCTACTGTAAACTTAAAAAAGTTTCCCAAATTTTCGAACCGTATCTCTGGTTCTTCTTCGGGGGACAATGAATCTAAAATTCAAAATCACTGCTTCATATTTTGGTTCCCAAGAGATCTTAACAGTGGCACATAATTATACCCTTCAAGGCTGCTGCCTACGAAAATTTTAAAGGGGCCCTTAGAGCTAAACGCTGAGAACTTAGGAGCCCAACATATGAAGTGAAAGGTGTTGCTGTGAAAAATTGAGGCGCCCAGAGCTATTCTTTGGAGCCCCAGGCTACCGGGCTCCTGTTAGGCAACAGCCTTGCCCTTGGGAACTCCATTCTTTCATTCACAGAGTTCTTAACAATCTTTGAGTGTAAAGACTCCAGAAAATTTCTGCACTTGTAATTAGTTTCATTCCTTTCAAGAATTTCGCTGTAGCGTGGATGGATGTCGAGCATGGTACTTTCGGAATGTTGTCGGATTGCCGACTCTTTAGTTGCGGCACGCGCGGGATCATGTTCCACTCTCCTCAAAGCCCAGCACTGTTTGCTCTCACCAATGTAGGAAAAATGGCAGTCTTTGCATTCAACCCTGTAAATGATGCCTGCTATTAGACACTATAGAAACGTTTAAGAGTGGTCTGTTGATAACTGTGAATGCCACCTGACAATGCCGGTCTGAGATTATAATTGCAATCGCAAGAGAAAAACTGTTGTAATGTCTGCAGCCAGATAAGTGTGAACACTTTCTTATCATTGGATTCAGCAGCAGGAGTAACTCCTGCAGGTTTAAGCTTATTTTCTTACCACTTCCACATTGACTGGAGATCTAAGTCAGATTAATATCCCAAAACAAATAAACAACAACAATGTTTACAATACTAGTTACAAGTTGAGTTGGGTGGAGCAAAGATTAAAAAAATTTTTATATACAATAGATTCTTGTATTAGTTTTGGTTTATGCAATCACCTCCTTACAGCAAAACCTCTGGAAAAAGAGTTTCTAAAACATGTTTCTTACTTTGTGGAAATAAAATTCCAAGCAACAGAGTTGCAGAGATGATGCCCACAGTCATGTAAGTAAATCTGTCATGTGGAATGAATCCTGTACCTCCTGGTAGATTGTCAGAGTTGCTTGACTGTTGATACAATAATAATAATTAACACTGCAAGGAAAGTTAACAATAATTTAGACATAATAATAATTATTATTACCCACTCCCACTGAGGTATAATGATTATTTACTTTGATGACAGAAACATTCCACACAAATCCTACTGACTGTTTTAAGGCCGGTTTACACGGTGCAACTTGTCGGCCCGAATTTTTGGCGGCAGCTTTGAAAAAAATCTGGCCGACAAAAAATCTGTTGCAGATTGAACTGGTTTAAAATATTCTGGAACACCATTGAAAAATTTTCTACAGAGTTTTCAGTGCATGTTAAATATCTCTAGATTCTTGTTTTAAGTGTTTCCAGGTGAAATAATTGAGAGTACCCTCATTTGTTACATCTCGATGTACTAAACAAATTTCTCTTGTAGTGATTACACTAGAGTCGAAATTCACTCCTAGCGACTTTGAAGTCTATGATGAATTATTTAACACTTCTCAGCATTCAACTGTAGTTTTGTTCGTCATTGACCAACTTTCTCTCTTCGGCAATAGCTTCCTGAAAAGTACTGGTAGTGCCCTTTGGGACTACTTCAGCCAAGGCCATATCGTCGACATACTGCCAGATGGAAACCCTTGGAGGGTTTAGGTAAGTTATCATTATCATTTGTGCCTTGGGGAACAACCGTAGGAACGTGTCCCCACTCCAAGAAACAGTCCCTTGATAGCTTTGAATCCATTGCTCTCTATTGATAAGAAAATCGCACATCCATCGAGCTACCCCTCGTTGGATACGGAGAATAAGGATTGCCGGTAGATCTATAAGATCAAAGGCTTTCCGATGGTCCAGTATTTTCCTTGATTTAAAGATGCACAGATGCAAAGATGGAGGGTGCAGGTCATTGTTTGACTCATAGCTGAAACCTCCCAAACCTTAACTATGGTATCCGGAATGATAACATTATGCCTTAAAACTATGCTTTAGACAATGTTTAAGGCTCAGGTTAGCATTTTTTTGTAATCAAAGGTTTGGGTTTGTTTCAGTTCTGGATCCAAAAAAAGGCCGTAACCCTAACCTGCACTTTCCATTCTCCAGATGCAAAGATGATAGTCAGAGGTCAAACATAAACGACAAAATAATAATTAAA
>NC_090890.1:33205545-33225545 GCF_036669925.1 Montipora capricornis | reverse complement strand
CCAACTTCTTTCATCGTTACACAAGCTTCTTTCTTGTGTCGGCCCTAAGCATCGCGTTTGCCTCCGGGAGACTTTTGCAGGTCAAACATTTGTCACCTGTATGCCACGTGACCCAATTCAAACCGTCAAAAGTACTTTTCACGAATGGACCTCGAGTGGCATGGTGGCTTTGCCGATGCGCAGTCGTTCCCGGCCTACACATAAAGAAACAACCATCCATTTACTCGCGCGTGTTTGAATAATTACCCGGTCAGCTAGCTACCCAGGCTATGGTGTTGGGAATATCCCCAGTTTTCTCGTAGTTCAAGAGATCAGGGAAAACTCGCAAATTGCGAGGATGGTGCAAGCTATGGGTAAATTAAATGACGGAAGTCACTTAAACTTTCGCACATTAGCGATTAATTGGAGTGATTGGGTGATAAGCTAATTTGTTTGGCGTGTGGCTACTTGTCTGGCATTTGTTCCCCATTCTTTATACTTACCTTACGTATTTCGTTAATAAACTGACTTCCCAAGTCAAGATGCAAATCAATGGTGACAACAATGGCGTTAGGGTCTTTTACAGAGGCTATGGCTTCCGTGTATGAAATCGTCCGCGAGTACTTTCCAGGCTTCCTAATATAGTGGTAGTTCTTCAAGACAGTTCCTCTTAAAGCTTGCTCTAAGTTTATGTCCGGGCTATCAAAATCGTAGATAATGACATGTAAATGTTCGTCCCGAGTTTCTTTAAAGATCTTTTCTACGTTCTTGATAAAATGGTGGACCCATCGACCGAGGTTCTTCGCTGTAAGGATTAGATAGACATCCGCAGTCCTGTTCCATTGCAGGCCCTCAGGATAAAACAATTGAACATTTTCCCCCTTTGGTTGAAATGCATATTCTGCTAAGATAAAGTTTTTCCCAGTTATTGTATCTGAGACAACCAACTCGAGGAAGTATCTCAGTCCTTTCTTAAGGTCTATTTTTTTCTCGACACGTTTGATTGACACCAAGTTGTATCGCCTGAAAGAGTAAAACAATAGCCAGTAAGCATTCCCCTCTTTGTCAGTGGAGCTGCGCTCTTTTTTAGGGTGATGTAGCAGCTTTCGCAACGTATAATGTTTTGTATTATGTGTTTGGCTCGCTACCTTAGCCAAAATCAAAAGACGAAACAATTGAGACAATGCCTTAGATTTAAAAACAATAGAAGACTAAGATAGAAAGTGGATGGTTCATTGTTGAATAGTCACGTCGTCAAAACGCAAAATTTGGTGGTTTAACGTTCTTGTTTTGTGGAGTACGGCAAAGAAATGCATTGGAATGCATGCCCCTCGATTATATTCCCTTTTAAACCAATGATTACGCGCATGCGTGATTTGTAAGCTGTGTTGGCCACACCGGATTGGTTTTATGGTGTGTCACCTTGCTTTTTTGTTGTACGATAAACTCCTTGCTTTGTGGCGTTTATCGATGTCGTTGCTCAAACCCCCTAGGCCATAACGGAGGAAAATGCCGACCCCAAAAGCAATGTAAATTTAACTGTGAAGACATGTTAAAAGGCGAAACAGCTTACTTCTGGTCTCCGTCCGCGTCTCAAAAACGCCGATGCTTAAGCTCCTTAAGCAAACTCTTTTCACTTTCCGACCGGTACGGAGGCTTGTAGAAATGTGTTGACATTCGGCAGAAAAGAAGATAATTTTTGAATGGAATATTTGAATCTCATCTCGTATGGTTCGTATTTTTGTTTGTTTGTTTTCTCGTTATTGGCTGGTTAGAATGTACCCGCTTTTTGGAGTAGCTTTTAAATTAAGGGATCATAGCGTTTTCATCTATCCTATACATAAAATCTTTACAGCGTGCAGAAAATAGAAATCAAACTTTTCATTCCAAATAGGACCCACGAGAGTAGCATAGTAGTTGAGGGTATCAGCGCATTATATCAAACTTAAATATTGACCTTAGAATTTTGCGCTGAAATTTTGTGTTAAAATTTGACCTTGGGATTCAAAATGAGCTCAAATAAAAAATACAAATAATTAATTCAAAAATAGCTTCAAACAAAAATTACAAAAAATTTTTTCAAATATTTTTCAAAAAATTCAAACAAAGAAACCAACAAATAATAAATCCAATACTGCAATGCAATATGTTTAAATATTTGCATAATCAAATGGAACATGAAAGAATCACAAAAGCGTGACATTATTGAAAACTAAAGGTTTTTTCCCACAGTTTTTAATAAATCAGAAATGAACCCAAAAATTTGTATTCTATATTTAATTCTGTATTTTATTTAAGCAAAGCATAAAAATCTTTAATTCCAAAAATTTTTTTAACTCCAAAAAGTGGGAGCAAATATTGCAAACAGCTTTTGAATTGCAAAAGCTAATCAATATTATGGCGAGTGAAGTGAACAGAAAAGAAGTACCATAGCGTGCCATTATAAACAGAAAGTTAATCATCTCATTGTTTCGACTTTTTCCGTGACTTTTAACCAATCAAAAGTTACGCATTTTTTTCCACAAATGTGTACATTTGAGTGAAATTTTACACATTTGGGTGATGCATAAAGTGTGTTTAAATATTTGCATAATTAAATGGAAACAGGAAATTCATAAGAATAAATATATTCAAGACAGTTTTGTCGATAAACTTTGTAAGTAAACTTTATGAGTAAACTTTATGGGTAAACCTTATGAGTAACCTTTATGAGTAAAGTAAATGTTTAAAAAAAATATTTTCATAAATTTTTGTGAAAAATTACATTCTGAGCCTATTTTTTTAGAAGAGTATATTATTTGCCCTTTTTATTATAAACAAATATCTCATTATTATACATCAAAACAAAGTAATTGCTGTGAAAAATCTGATATAATTGAAGAAAATAGTCGTTTAGTTTGTGTTAACTGTGGTCTAATTGATAATGAAATATTTAAATATAAAATTACATTGATTTTTATGAAAATATGTGTAAGATAAGGAAAAAATCAGTTTATATCAGAAAATATCATATTATTAATGTTCTCGATGAAATCAGCCTTTATAATAAAAAACCCATTTCATCTTTTGAAAAATATTGTCACAGGTTAATGGAAAACGTAAATGAATTATTTCGGTTAAATATATTATTCATCGTTTGTTTCTTGAATGGGGTATTTATTTTGAACTTAAAGTAACTAAATCCAAAAAGACTTTGAATAATTATGAGAAATATTGGAATCAGCTTTGTTTGTTGATTGAACTATGAATTTTTTATCATATTTTTTCATTATTTTGTCTGAAATCGTTGGAAAATGATCGATTATAATATTATCTATGATATAACATTTGTTAAAAAAAGATTGTTTCATTAAATACACCGCTTCTTAAACTATTTCTGAGTTCTGATAATATATCAAAATAAATAGTATAAGCAAATCTGCAATTTTCTAATTTACGATCATATTTTTTTTTTGCAGTAGCATATGTTTGTAAAAGAACAGTGGCTCCTGAAATAGCTCCTAAAATAATAGGATTAAGAGTTACAGCACCTGAAATTGTTCCAATAACTACTAATCCAACTAAACCAAGATTAGTAGATAGATGCATTTTTGGTAATGTTGAAATGATTTCTTATAACACCAAAATCTTTTATTTCTTTAATTTTATCATCTGATAGATTTTTGCTTGTATGATTGAAATTGAATATTTTTTGATCAGTTGTCATTATAATATTGTATATATTATTTTAATGAATATATTTAATCAAGATATCAAGTTCTTCATTTGGTATATCGTTGTTTAATAGTTTGACTCTAAAATGACCGTTTTGTAATGTTATATTCATATTAAACGTCTGATTTTGCGTATTCTTATCTGATACAAATAATCGTTGAATGCAAATGGAAACCCATAATAAATTTGAATGTTTCGTTTTTCATAATTCAGTTGAATTTGTTTGATTATTGATCCACTAGGAAGTAAAACTCTTTTCCATTTATAATAAAAGTTTTATCTGATAAATTGGTGATAAGATAACAGTGTAAATAATGTAATGTTTTTAAAATATCAAAGCCATTCATGTCAATTGGTATATGGTATATGCATTTTCATTGTTTCACCAACTGAAGCAAATTTTGTAGCCATTGGTAGCATTTTAGCACCTAATTGCATGAGAGAACTAAACAAATTTCCACCATGTTTTACAACTTTTGTTATTTGGCTTTTTGATATTTTAATATCAGCACCTTTGTTTAATGTTTTCGCTTTTTGTAGTCGTTTTATTTGTGTTTTTGTAAGCATAAGTTCATCATTTCCAGTTAATTCTTTATGAGACAAACGAATAGTAATTGGAGATTTATCTTTCATTACTTTTGCCAATCTTTGTTTTTGATTATCGCTAAGTTTAACAGAATATTGTTGATAACTCATTTGTAATATATATTAATAAGTTATATTAAATTTAATACGAAGTGATAAAGTAATGAAAGTTAAATTTGTTTTTTGATGAATTATGCTCTTAAAACAGCTCTTCCAGTAACAGCATCAATTAATAGTTCTTCTTCATGTAAAACCATTGCAAAGAGCATATAATTTGCATTTGGATTATCATTTAAGCTATATTTTAGTTGAATTTTGACAGATCCACTTTTAACTTCAGTTTCTTGAGCTGTTAAATCAAAATACAAAATACCGTATAATTCTTGAAAAGTTTTCAAAGTGATCGTTGGACTTGTAAAAAAAAAATTAAATTGTTTTTGATAACTGAGCAATGTTCGATATGTTTTAGCTAATCCATCATTTGGTCTCATACGCCCTTGTGGATAAACTAATAACTTCCTATTGGAGGATGTGAGATTACGGCTGGGTATATACAATTCAAGGAGTTCTTGTATATAGATTGGAGCACAATCATGTAGTACTTTATAAGTAATTAACATAATTTTAAATTCAATACGAAAGGAGACAGGAAGCCAGTGAAGATCCCTCAGGACTGGAGTAATATGGCAGAATCTTGGACACTGGTTGACAGGGCGAGCGGCAGAATTTTGAACATGTTGAAGCTTCCGAATAAGATAGGATGGCAGACTGTACAATAAAGAATTACAATAATCAAGTTTAGAAACTACGAAGGCATGAATAATGATCTTTGCAGCGTCATAAGTAAGATATTTGCGTATGAAACCAATATTACGAACATGGAAAAAGGACGATAGACAGACTGCATTAACACGAGCTACCATACAAAGGGACTGATCAAAGATGACTCCAATATTGTGTGCACTGGGGAAGCAGGATACAGTCTCATCACATATATCAACAGAAGATAGTGGTGGCCGAGGTTGATAGGAAGAGGATATTACGAGAACTTCGGACTTGTCTTTGTTGTTCTATTGAATAGAACAACGGGCCAAGAACGGATCCCTCCGGTACACCAAACTCAAGAACATGAGAAGCAGAGCACGCACCATTAACCTGCACAAACTATGTACGATCAGAAAGATATGATCGAAACCATTCCAATACAGTTCCAGTAATTCCAAAGCGATTGGACAGTCGCGAGAGGAGGATACCATGATCGACAGTATCAAATGCAGCCGAAAGATCGAGAAGTACTTGAATAACTGAATTATGTTGATCTATTGCCATGGCTATGTCATTGTATGTCATTGGGTGGCTTAACCTTGTAGGGGACTTCGTTTCCTTTTGTTCTGTCCACCTAGTGTTGCACATTGCATACTGAATCTGTAAATAAATAAATAAATAAATAAATAAATAAATAAATTGTGGACTCTAGTAAGAGCAGTCTCTGTACTATGGTTCCTCCTATAGGCTGATTGGTATGTTTCACCAAGGTCATAATTATCTAAGTGTTGAATCAGCTGTTTAGCGACACATTTTTCAATAGTTTTGGATATGAAACAAAGATTATAAATAGGCCTATAGTTCTTGAAGTCGTTCGAATCCAGAGAGGACTTTTTGATCAATGGCTTAAGTATAGCTTGTTTAAGTATTCCAGGCAGCCGACCAGTTTCCAAGGAAAGATTAACAATCTTATGTATTACTGGGAGAATAGAAGGAAACAGACATTTAAGTACATGACCAGGAACAGGATCTAAATCACAGGACTTGGGAGTAGTTGAGCCAATGATACTCATGATCAAGAGTTCATCTGGTGGAACAGTCGAAAACATGTTCAGTTGACAGCCAGTAGTACCGTTACCGTAGTGCCTGAAAAAGGTTTAAAAGTAAAGTTCAATAATTTTCATTAATTTTCATAAGCAAATATCAGTTCCGTTTGTAATATATGCAGATTTTAAAGCAATAACAGAAAAAGTTCAAGGCTGTAAGCCTAACAATGATAAACCATACACTGACTGAAGCTTATCAAAAACATACTGATTGTGGTTTTGGCTATAAAGTTGTTTGTTGTTATGATGATAAATACACCTAATCAGTTCAAATTTATAGAGGTGAAAATGCTCTATACAAATTTATGCAAAAAATGCTTTAAGAAGTAAAATATTGTAAAAATATCCTGAAATACAAATTCAACAAGCAATTAAAAATGACCAAAGAAGATGAGAAAAACGTCAAAAATGCTGATAAATGCCACATTTGTAATAAGAAATACATTCACAAAGATATTATAGTAAGACGCAATTGTCACATTACTGGAAAATATAGAGGTTCTGCTCATCAAGATTGTAATCTTAATTTTAGACTCACTGATAAAATACCAGTCATCTTTCACAACTTACGTGGTTATGATTCACATTTTATAATGCAAAATATTGGTGAAATAGCTAAAAAACACACAAAAAAATAAGAAAGGAGAAGAATGTCAAATGAATATTAATGCTATTCCAAATGGAAAAGTATATGGCTTTCATGCTTGGCAATCATTTAACATTTATTGACAGCTTTAAATAGGACATTTGCATGATGACGCCCATTTGACTACAAGTACCAGAACCTTCAGGTTTCGCTTGTCTCATGTTAATTAGAGCTATTGTTATTTTTACTCCACTGGGAATACAAAATTTAAATATGAAAAGAAAAGCAAACTGAATTGTGGTAGTTGTAGACGCCATCGTGAAAATTGCCTATTTATGAGTTCAAGTCTTGATGAATTAGTAAGTAATTTACCTGATGAAGCATTAAAATACACAAAACTGAGAAGAATTAAAAAAAGGAACAGTTTCAGCTTATGAAAAAAAGGAGTCTATCCTCCTGATCACATGGACTGCTTTGATACATTTAATGAATTAGATCTACCAACAAAAGATAAGTTCTATAGCATTTTAAACGACGAGCATATTACAGATGATCAATACAATAATTCCCAAAATGTATGGAATACTTTCAGCTTAAAATCGACGGGTGAATATCACGACTTATATCTAAAATCTGATATACTTTTGTTAGCTGATGTGTTGAAAACGTTAGAAAAACATGCTTAGAATATTATAAATTAGATCCAGCTCATTATTTTACTAGTCCTGGTTTGTCATGGAATGCGATGTTAAAGATGACTGATATCAAATTAGAGCTAATGACTGACATTAACATGTTTCAATTCATTGAAACAGGACTTCGAGGAGGCATTAGTTATATTCCACACCGATATTCAAAAGCAAATAATAAATACATGAAAACATACGATGAAAATGCGCCTTCAAAGTATATCATGTATTTAGAGATTGTAATAATTTATATGGTCATAGCATGTGTCAGTATTTACCAACTGGTAATTTCAAATGGATGACAGAAAAACAGATTACTAATTTAGATTTAGCTAAGTATAAAAAAGACAGCACTAAAGGATTGATATTGGAAGTTGATCTTGAGTATCCAAAAAAATTGCATAATTTACAAAATGATTATCTATTCATTAGCTCCTGAAAAAATTAAAGTTAACAAAGATATGCTTTCTAATTATTGTCAGGAAATAGCCAATAAATTCAATGTATCAACTGGTCTTGTTCACAAACTGATTCCAACCCTAAAACTCAAAGATAAATATGTTCTTCATTATAGAAATCTTCAATTATATACTGATCTTGGATTAAAAGTCACTAAAGTTCACAGAGTACTTGAGTTTGAGCAGTCACCGTGGATGAAGTAGTATAGTGACTTTAATACTCAGAAAAGAACTAGTGCCAAAAATACTTTTTAAAAATATTTCTTCAAACTTATGAACAACAGTGTAATTGGAAAACAATGGAGAATATGCGGAAAAGAGTCGATGTAAGGCTCGTCACGGATGAAAAAAAACTGTTGAAATTAACATCCAAACCAACATTAATTAACATTTATGATATGAATTGAACATTAAAAAATGCAATAAAAAAATGGGGTCACCGTGCTTGTTTACGCGTCAGCAGGCTCGTAAAATGGGGTACTTTTACTGTTTTCGCGTTAAAAATTCCAATCACCTTCATACAGAATTAAGTCTTGGTTACTTCAAAGACACAAAATTTTATTTTGAAAATAAAGCTTCTTTTATTTACATAAGCAGTAATGCTTCATTTACGCCGATTTTGATTCCCTGGTTGTGGGAATAGTGCACTTTTTGGGACAGTTCCGTGGTTAGCTTGAAGTCCTCGCCTTGGGTAAAATACACCCAGTACGGAACTGTTTTCCAAAAAAAATTCATGTTCTACTATCAAACTTTTTTTCCTCTTCAAATATGTTCTTTATTAGACTGTTCCTAGCAAATACCTGAAAAAAAAATCGGGGGGCACCGTGCTCGTTTGAGAGAAAAGGAGCATTTATTTCGCCATCGGGTTTAGTTTGAGCGAAATCTCTTACGTTTTGTATGCGCACGTGCTCATGTGCGCGCGCTAATGACGCAAAAATCGTGCGCAGTAGGGATGCGCAATGCAATACTAAGGAATTACCTTAAAAACATATCGGATTGCATTATTGGATTTATTATTTGTTTCTTTGTTTGAATTTTTTGAAAAATATATAGAAAAAATTTTGTGTTGTAAGTTTTGTTTGAACCCATTTTTGAATTAATTATTTGTATTTTTTATTTGAACTCATTTTGAATCCCAAGGTCAAATTTCAACACAAAATTTCAACGCAAAATCCCAAGGTCAATATTGACCTTGGGCTTGAAAATAAGGTAGCGATTCGTGATTGGCTAGCAGCGCGAACGTGACTCTGTTCAGGATACAACTTTGTTGGAAGAGCGGCAAAACACTGCAACATTGTTGGATCGAGCAGAACTGTTGATCACAATGTTGATCAAAAGCAAACTCCATCCAACAGTTGATCGAACAAAAAACGTGGGACGAACGTTTTCCAACATGGGTGGCCAAACCGTTGAACAATGTTGGATCGACCAAAGTTGGAGCGTTGAATCCAATTTTGTTCGTTAGCTTGGCCAGGGCTTAATTTGTCACCCATGACTGCTGTTCTAATAACATGGGTGACAAATAGACCACTTTCGATATATTAAAATTCTGTTCAAAACAAAAGGCATCATCTCGAGATTCTGGGGAATAAATATAAGAATTGGTACGAGTTTATTCCCCAGAGCCTCGAGATGATATCTTTTGTTTTGCACTGAATTTTAAGTAATGGTCCGGCTAAGAAGCAGGCAGCCCAGCGGCAAAAGTACTTAGAAGCTGCGAAATATTAATTTTTAATTTCACTCCAATCGAGGCATCTGATTGGCTAATATCGGAAAGTGTCGAAAAAAGATGAGAAAGAAATGAAAAAAAAGCCTTTTTTGGATTTCTTCTTCCCCATGCCCTTGATCTCTGTCTCTCGGCCAAATTTGGGCATTGTTCTATGCGCCAATCAAATGGCGCATAGAATCTTGACGATATTTACAAACATAGTTTTTGAAGGCATAATGATTTGTTCTACGAAACAGAATCTAATTTTTTAGACGGCAAGTCGATTACATTTTTCATTGAAATTCAAATTTCGCGCTTTTAGCTGCTTACACCAATGGGAACAGCCGAACTTAATTTGATTAAAAATGTTGGCACATTTTAACTAACCGACGCTATTGCCGCGGGCTATTGTTTTTCTGCCTGCTTTTTAGCCGGACCATTACTTAATATATCGAAATTGGTCTATTACCATGGCAACTTTTCTTACTGTGCCAAAATTAATAATTAACCAAATGGTATACTCGTGAAATTAGGGAACAATTTCACTTGCGTTTTGTCCAAAATCAAATAATTTCCTTCGCTTAAAGGCTCGGAAAATTATTAGATTTTCGACAAAACGCGCGTGAAATTATTGCCTCGGTTGATTACCTATACAAATTCGCGCAAATACCTTAGAATTCTTTCACAAGGACTCTTGTGAGTAAGTGAGTGAGTGAGTGAGTGAGTGATAGATACGACTGCTTGGGTGCAAACTCACCCGAAATAGGTCGTTTCAAGTGCCTCCATGTATTTAGAAACAATTGACAAAGCCTCTTCTTCATCCAAAGGGAATTCGTAATAAAAATTAGAACCTCTCCTCAGTCGTATGCTGCCGTCGACAACCGGAAACGGGTATGCGTAGGTTCTCTGCACATGCCTCTTCACTCCATCGTACTGTTTGAAACTCGTCAAATTTGAACAATCTAAGACATAACTTGGTTGATATTGGCACAATAGTAACGCCTGGTTTACTGCTGTGTGCTGTAAATAAGGTATCGTGGTATCTATTGACATGTGTGTGTTATAATAGCCTTTTTCAATCTTTGAATCACACGACGCAGCGTCTGGCAATTTATCGTCAAATATTTTGTACTTTGCTAGTTCACTGTCATTCGTATACAGCGATAACGAGCGTCCCTCGATGACAGAGAAGTTGGATTCTTGGGACCTTTTCCAGGCAACTTGAACAAAATTCTCTACTGTATTCTGGGTACCAAAGGTATACGACATCTCTATGTAATATCTAACGCTGGCTTTCAAATGAATTCCAGAGGAAATCTGCGTCCTAGAAACGTTGAAGTCCCACTGTTTAAAACTTGCAGAATTTTGATGCAAAGGCCTGACAAAGGCGATTTGTTTCGCCATTTTCCAGTTCTCGCTGTCGCTTAACCAAACTTCAGCAATACCATTAGATGCTACGGCAAAATTATATTCACCAGAGGTATATGGAATCAGGAAACCAATGAAGCGATGTCCATCTGTTGTAGCATTTTTTGGTTCAGTAATTTCTGTTCGATAAATCACTTTTCGTTGATCCGGCGCTTTCGGAAACATTGGAAAATTGCAAAGCGTCTCGATTTTTCGGACGCAGTTCCCTTTCCATATATGATGGTTAAGTCCTACAAGTGAACGACGAACGTCGGTAACCCGAACGTCGACCACTTGGTCGTCACTCAACAGTTTTCCTGATTCTTGAAATAAAAGTAGCTCTTGCGGCAGCATCGATTTAAACATGGCATCTGTAGAGAAGTCTTTAAGCTGACTTACAATGCAGACATGAGCTACAATCACAAAAATCCACAAAACAATTGCGGCGATGGCCACACGCAGCCTTAAAGTTCGAAGCTTCATTAATTTCACACTCGTCAATTTCAAAACGCAAGAGAGACGCGTTCTCTTAAATCCTCGCGTAAGTCCGGTCAAATGTGAATCATCATTAATTAACCCCAAAAATAATTTTATGGAACGCGAACAGCCAAGTTTCACAATACAAACAATACCATCAACCCTTGATCCATTGTTCTTATTTAGTTATAATATTGGACTGGCGTGCTGTGTCCTGCGGGACTGGTGCCGGAAAGAGAGGCAATTACTGTTTTTTTTTTTTGTAATCGTAATTCGAAAGTGGATTTTTTTAAAAAAATGTTTTCTGAATTATTTAAAATGGGTTTTTGAAGTTTACATTCTGCCTGGTAGAGTACTGTTGTTCGAGGTTGGAAGCGAAATAATGAATAACGCTTAAATTAAAAAAGAAAAGGAATAAAAGAATATTCAGCGTTCGAAAATTCGGAATAAAGAATTTTAAGGTTTCCGTTAAAGAATAGGGAATTCCAAAATATTAATCTCGAAAAAAATTAAATAATCAATAATGAATAACTCGGAAAAAACTGAAAGGAATATTGAATGACTGAGATCCAATTATTCTGCTTCGACGCCCGAGTATATGGCACTGCCTTCTGAAATCACCACCTCGACTTGTTTTCGTAGTTTTGTGAAAATGGACGTCGTGGATCAGGGAAATTTTTCTTTGAATTAGAAACTGTTACTCGCCAAATAGTATGCAACTTCATTTCATGTATTTTGATAGCAATGCGAACTAGAGAATTCTGCAATAAATGATAAACAAGTGAAAAAATCACTTAAATGAAGTAGAAAATGCGAATGAATGTTTTTCTCTATGCTTGACTGGCCCCTGCCAAGGAAACATACTTGCGACGCTTTGAAGGACTTCAAAAAAAAAGCAAACATAATAAAAACAACAATATAATCAATAACACTATTTTGAAACATGTTTTTAAACATTATAAATAGTCAGAGCTAGGGATCACGTGTTCAGCAACAAACGTCCCAGGATTATAGTTTGTGTAAAAAGAGCAAACAGCGAACATCTTCAGTTGACAAACACTTTATTAGACGTTTCGCCCTTCGGGTTTCTTCAGTAAAAGGTGTTACATGTACAGGGCTAAAAATACTTGGAATAGAAAATCTCTCTATGAAAAAGTCTTAAATAGGCTAAAAAAAAAATTACCAATGCAATCAAACTAACAAATAAAAACAATAAAATTAATGATGAAATAGGTATAGGCCCCTAGGGTAATACAAAGTGATGTGGAAAAAAGTGAGGTCGTAACAAAATCTCAAATCAAAGCCTTGAACAAAGTCGTTTTCTAGCTCACAATACCATTGTAATCTGAGGATCCGAAAAAAAGGCCTTTGAATGGTTAATTACAAAATCCCAATTATCGGCCCCTGAACTCCAGCATTGTGTGCTATACTCTCAGCCCTGCAACAAAATCCTTGATTGAGCCTTTGAACGATAGATCCAATGAATTATCTTAGAAATAAAAAGCTAGCTGACGGCCAAAAAGGAGAGCACTGGTGGGTGAAAAAAGTGTTAATTATGGGTGCTTTCCATCATGCCAAAGATTCCGGACATTTCGGTCGGAAATCAAATGGAAAGGTCCGTTTCGGTTTCTTCCGACCAGAATATTCAGGATCACCTCTGGAGGTGGCCCACTTATTTCGGTTGGAATGTTCCGACCGAAATTCGCTGTTCCATTTTTGACAAACCGGTTCTTTGCCCTAATTAGGGAATTCGGAAAAGGAATAAAAAGTGGCAAGAGCCATTCCTACTGGTTGGCCCGGTTTAATCGGAAAATGTCGTTCCATTTTCCTTCGGTATTCCCACTTATCTCTGACCGGTCGGTTTGGCATAATGGAAAGCACCCTATATCTGATCTAAAATCTGATCTTTAAATTCAAACCGTAAGGTTGAATGGTGCAATGCAGTGTACTCCAGAAAGAATGTATGGTTCAACAACATCCCTGAAAAAGATCACCACTCGTTCATCGCCTTTGATATTGTAAATTTCTACCCGTCTATTTCCCACAAGCTCCTCAACGACGCCCTATCTTTCGCAGCTTCCTATGCCGACATCTCCGCGGAAGATAGAAATATTATTTTTCACACCAAGCAATCCCTATTGTTCAACGACGACACTCCATGGAACAAGAAGCATGCACATGGGTCAAGAATGTAACGATGGGCTCCTTCGACGGCGCGGAAAGTTGCGAGCTAGTTGGATCATACTTGTTAAACCAGAGTTGATGGTTCAAGCATGCTTTATCAAATATTTGGTTGTGTGCCGGCACGCACTCGCCGATTTTACATCATATGTACACCCTGAGCGGGCACCCTGAACAAAAGGAACGAACTGGCGAGTGCGTGCCGGCACACAACCAAATATTTGATAAAGCATGCATGCTTGAACCATCAACTTATAAAAGGAACGTTAGTCAGTCAGTGTCTCATGCACCCGACGAGAGAGGACCATCAGGCCCTTTCGAAACAGTTCTGTAGTGTTTTAATGTTTTAATTTCTCCTTTCCTATACAATTATATAAATATATATATATATATATATATATATATATAGATATAGCTCTTTGGCATTACAAAGCTTTTGCTTTCATGTCCAAATTGAGCACTCTACTGGGATGAGTCATTGCCGCTAGCAATTGCGCATGCTCACTAGCTCGCTAGTTTGAGCACTCTGGCATGGCTTAGATGTACCACATGTGTGGGACATTTGGGGTGGCTTTATAAGCCTAACCTCCATCCCAGACATCAGCACTGCACTGATGAGGCCCAGAAGGCCGAAACAGTACTGTCTGCAGTTAGATATAGCTCTTTGGCATTACAAAGCTTTTGCTTTCATGTCCAAATTGAGCACTCTACTGGGATGAGTCATTGCCGCTAGCAATTGCGCATGCTCACTAGCTCGCTAGTTTGAGCACTCTGGCATGGCTTAGATGTACCACATGTGTGGGACATTTGGGGTGGCTTTATAAGCCTAACCTCCATCCCAGACATCAGCACTGCACTGATGAGGCCCAGAAGGCCGAAACAGTACTGTCTGCAGTTAGTTATATATATATATATATATATATATATATATATATATATATATATATATATATATAAGGCTAGCCTGCATCATTAACTTGATCCCTCTGATTAGCTGATGCCTAAGTTGGTGTTTGCCTGTGAATCGTTAGTCGATCCTTAGGTTTAAGGCTATGAAGGGGTTTAGGCTTTCCCATCTCACCCGTGAAAGAATCCCGGGATACTCACGTTAGGCCAATTCACTGTCTCGATAGCTGCGTTGCCAGCGTGGTTGTCCTGATGGTGTAGTGGTCATTACACCCTACCGGTGTTCAGGGGGACGTAGGTTCAAATCCCGCTCAGGGCAATTCTTCATGTTTTTCATTCGATATAATTAATCAGCTGATTACAGGATGGTTTTCATTTCTTCATTCTACGCTCTCTATATATATATATATATATATATATATATATATATATACATATATATATATATATATATATATATATATATATAACTAACTGCAGATAGTACTGTTTCGGCCTTATGGGCCTCATCAGTGTAGTGCTGTTGTCTGGGATGGAGGTTAAGCTTATAAAGCCACCCCAAATGTCCCACACATGTGGTACATCTAAGCCATGCCAGAGTGCTCAAACTAGCGAGAGTGAGCATGCGCAATTGCTAGCGGCATTGACTCATCCCAGTAGAGTGCTCAATTTGAACATGAAAGCAAATGCTTTGTAATGCCAAAGAGCCATAATCTAACTGCAGACAGTGATATCGTAAAACTTTATTCAAAAACCAAATACAAACAATATTGACAAAATTACTCAAGAGAGGAGGCTACAGCTAAAAGAAAAATACAAGCTTATCAGCACAGACTTTACATACAGCTGGATGAACCCAGATAGAATTAAACTTAGCCTGAGAAAAGCGATGAAAGTCAACTTGGATCCTACGTTTAACATCAGCAATAATAAACTTAGCGATAGCTCTAGAGTCCTCTCCACCATTGTGAAAGGTAGCCTTATTACGAAATTTCCAAATATCGCACAGAATCGACTTGATGATGTACAAAAGCAGACGCAGGCACTTCCTTTCAGGCACCGGGAATTGGTAAAAAAACACGAAGGGGCAATTGGGAACGAAGGGAGCTGACAAAAGCGCAGATAACATAGGGACAAAACGAGACCAGACCAATTTAACCCTACGACAAGCCAAGAAACAATGATCAATGGTCTCTAGACGGGCGCATAAAGCACAGCGAGGCGAGCGAATATAGCCCCAGGTGTGAAGAGAATGTCGCACCTTAACGGCACGGAGGGTAATCAACCATGCAAGATCATTTTTGTAGTTCTCGGTAAATGAATCGCGGATCAGACTCCAATGCCGAGAAAGGGAAAAGCGGGAGGGGACGAAACCTGACCAGAGGGCAGGGAAAATCGGGATGGTGCAGAAATTCGATAGCAAAACCTTGTAAAAGGCGCGAGACGTGTAAGTAAACCCAGGAGGTAAATCAGTGGCCTGAAAGGAAGAAAGGACACTCGCATAAAAGGCAGTAGGTCGGGCAGCGCTTGGAGTTAGGTTATCACGCAGCCCGGCCCACTCCGGCCGCAAAGGAGCTAACACAGAGCCACAAAAATACTTAGCAAGGTAAAAACCCTTAGAACTAGAATCGGACACGGAAGTAACTAAAGCCGCAAGCCGCAAGGCGCGGCCCTGGCAAGAAAAATCCTTTAAACCCAAACCTCCACTATCAACAGAACAAATAAGCGATTTACGAGCTACAGTCTCTAATCGAGCGCGCCACAAAAAGGGCCATATCAGGCTATTAAGTTTACTATAAACCCATTTAGGGGGTACTAAAACGCGCGACACATAGAGCAACTTACTTAACGCTAATATGTTCAAAATAAGGACCTTCCCAATAAAGGACAAGGATCGCGACTTCCATCTAGAAAGAGTTTTGTCAAGTTTGGACAAACGCGGTTCCCAATTATCGCGCTCAACGTCAACAGTACCGAAGAATACGCTTAAAATCTTCATTTTCCTAACCCAAGTGAGACCAAGTGGCTCGTCAAGGCGGTCTTTCCAGGCACCAAGCCACATGGCCTCAGTCTTGGACAAATTAAGCTTCGCACCAGAGCCACGCTCGTAAAACGCAATCGCATCAAAAAGTGAGAAAAGGGAAGAATCGTTTTTGACAAAGGCCGTAGTATCGTCAGCATACTGGCCGACTTTAAACTGGACACCACCAGCCCCCGGCAAGAGAAAGCCTTCGATCGCGGGAGAGTCCCTAATACGGCAGGCTAAAACTTCAACGCAAAGAACATAAAGCATAGTGGACAGGGCGTCGCCCTGCCTGACCCCCCGCAGCAAAGGAACAGGATCGGAAAGGAAATCGTTAACTAGGATACGCATATAAGCGCCGTTATACAAAGTGAAAATCCAGCTACAGAAGGAGGGCCCAAAACCGAAGTGTTCTGAAAGATTCATCAGAAAGGACCGATTAACACGATCGAAGGCTTTCTCCTGGTCTAAAGAGACGAGAATACCTGTCTCGCCGGGTCTCTCAATAAAATCTAGTGTATCGCGAAGAAGAGCCAAATTAGAAGAAATAGATCTACCTGGAACAGAACACGTCTGATCAGGGTCTACAATAGACCCCAACACTTTTTTCAAACGGAGGGAAAGGGCTTTTGAACAAATCTTATAATCCACATTCAGTAACGAAATGGGACGCCAGTTTTTTAGATTTCTACGATCATCTTTCTTATGAACAAGACGCGTAACACTCGATTTCATTGAGTCACACAGCTCACGATGGGCAAGAGACTCATTATACATATCAACTAAAAGGGGCCCCAAGAGGGACCAGAACGCAGAATAAAACTCAACAGTTAAGCCATCAGAACCGGGCATTTTGTTCCTATTAGAGAGGCGAAGGGCCTCGGACGCCTCGTTCAAAGAAAGAAGACCCTCGCATGATTCGCGCTCAGCTTCCGATAACCGGCGGGTAACGTGCTCAAACAAATGGGATTGGGCTACAGGGTCAATTGGCTCTTCAGAAAATAGGGAAGAATAAAAACGCTCGTGAGCTTGAATCATGTCAGGGAGGGAAAAAACCTCTTGCCCCTCAGAATCAAAGATAGAGGAGACGGAGCCTTTCTCGTGTCTCTCATTTTCAAGACCGAGAAAGAAACCAGAAGGAGACTCCCTCTCCTCTGCCCACTTAACCCTGCTGCGAATCTTAGAACCCTCGCGCTCGGAATCTAAGGGCCGATTTACACGGTACGACTTTGTCGCATGCGACAACGGCTTACGACAAGCCCACGACATGATTTACGATTGTTGTGTACGTCAGAAAAAATGTCGTAGCATTTTAAAACATGTTTTAAAACGCTGCGACAATCGTAAGTCATGTCGTAGGCCTGTCGTGAGCTTGTCCCATGCGACAAAATCGTATCGTGTAAATCGGCCCTAAAAGCGACCGCAGAGCAGCCACTGAAGTCAGAATTTCAGGACTAGCAGAAACATCGCCCGAAGCCAAACGATTCTTCAGGGCAATTAAGCGATTGGTTACAAAAACCTTCTGGGACGAGAGTAAACGGTGTTTACGACGAGAAAAGGCGATCGTAGTGAGCTTAATGTCAGACTTTAAACACTCCCAAAAATCGCGCTGAGAAGCAAAGCAATGACGAAAGGCCAGAAACTGCTCAATTAAATCCGAAATCTCTAAACAAAAGGATTCGTCATCGAGGAGAGAATTGTTAAACTTCCAAACTCCCGGGCCTCGCAGGGGAAGAGCCGCAATATCATAGTCTAAAATAACAAAGTCATGATCTGAGAAAACGCATGGGAGAATATCGCACCTAGTGACTTGATTACACTGAAGCCGCGGGACCAAAAAGGTATCCAGTCTGCTGGCAATTGAATGGTCTGGGCTGAACCAGGTGAACTGCCTGTCTCAGGGATGCAATAGACGCCAAGCGTCACGGAGGTTACAGCGAGATTTTAGGTCCGAGAAGCCGGAGTCGGGGAAAACCGACCTACCCAATTTGTCAAGCGCCGAGTCAAAACAATTCATATCCCCCCCGATCAGGAGCCGGGAGTTTGGAAGAAAAAAGGACGGGACCGACTGACTGGTAATTTTAATCATAAGATTGCAAAGAATGCACATCGATATGCCTGATAAATACAATCTGTATACACATACAAATACATCACAAAAATCAAAGCTATCTTTATTCTAATTATTCTAGTGTTCTTGCCTTAAACAAAGATAAATTGAGTGGTTTGTGTTTTGATTACCGATTGCAACAATGAATAACTGCAAAATAACTTCAATGACAAAAACTAAAGCATACAACATACTTGGATAAATGTGACTCAGTATAACAAAATGGGTTTTATGTACATGTAATACAAGTCAGTTCTTACAGAAAGAAGTCAAACGTAAAAAAATGGAACATGCCTTAGGATAACTGATGCAAAAATTTTGCCATCGTTGACCTTTACCAATGTGTTCTTTTTTTCTCCAACAGAATTGTTTTCAAAAAAAAAAAACCACACAGAACTTAGGCTGATAATTTACATTAAGAAAAAAGTAAAAACTTTTTGTTTCCAAAAAGAAGAAAAAAACCCCTGAGATGAAGCTGATAATTAAGTATGCTCCCAGCAAAACAATTACAGCGAATGAAAGTTTTAACAAAACCTTGCTTTCTGCCACAAGGTAAATGTCTCTAGTTCAATTAGTGTGCCAGAAGCAACAATCCTTGCAAATGTTGTTTTTAGAACCTCTCCATTGATTGACTCATCATCCTTAAAAGTAATTAAAGAAAATAATGATTAGTATCATCCCTTCCAAAATTAAGATCATTCGACAATATTTTAACAAAATAAGAAGAGAGCACAAATCTAATACATCCCTAATCCTGAGAAACAAAAGACACCAGCCACCAATTTTGGTGTACCAAATAAATGGAACCACATGTAATACCGGTACTTGCATGAGATTATATCTGTAACATTGTTCTTGATTCATTGAGTAACTCAGTTAACTATCAAATTAATTTTGTCATAATGATAAAAGTACACATATAGTGGTGGAACTCATGGAACAAATCTTGAAAATATTATATTGCCAGATGCTTTGTTTGTCTTCAACACTTTTCCAAAAAAAATTATGTGTGATGAGGTATTTAGAATTATCTCATTTAACAGTATTTCAAGTTTTAAACTGAAAGCAGATATTGGGTGAGACAATGGATAAATGAAACTACAGCATCATCTTCCGCTAATCGCTAGGCATTACTAGTCTATACGTACACGGGCCTGTAACTCAGACAGTGCTTTATAATTATTTTATTGCAGTGACTGTCAAGTATTAGTTGTTAAAGTGTAATTTATGTGAGTTATTTGTAAATATCTATATGCATCACTTGCTTAAAAGCAACAATCAGCTCCTACGTCTTTCAGACTTTCAG
>NC_090890.1:33193045-33198045 GCF_036669925.1 Montipora capricornis | reverse complement strand
TTTATTAAAAGATTTATAGTGGTTCACAGTCGGCAAAATTCCCATACATTCACTGTAATTTAAGCCGTGTTTACCCCCCTCCCCCTCACCCCCCAACCAATGTGGCGTCAGAAACCGTAAAAAGGTCTATTACGATTGGACATCAACAACCACGATTTAGAATTAACGCTAACTATTGATATTCCTTGAATAAGCGTTTGTTTTTCGCTATTTCGTCGTTAATCGAAATATCAAATTAAAGTAACCGCAAACTTTACGTATATTAGATTTCATTTGAATGAGGAACAACACACCATCCAAGGCATTTGCATCTCCCTCAAGTACCAAACCTTTCGTGATATTGGTTACATATCCGATGATGAAACTGCAAACCTTAAAGTTCGCTGTCACCTTTGGATCAGCGTTTGTCTGGTGTCTTGTGATACTTGTTGATTTTTGCCTGTTTGGCGAACATAAGTGTTTTCCAGATCACCGGTCCATTGTTGTTTCGTTGGAAAGCTTTGCATTTGGAGATCCATCAGAACATATTGACGAAGACGAGGACGTGGATGATTTGCCGAAGGGATTAAACCACCACACATGGGAAAAAAACTGCGCTAGGACAATTGAATTGCTCTGTAATTTTCCAGTTTTTCCAAAGGCTCCAGATACAAGACGGGTAATAAATCGTACGGCCATTATCAAGCATAAAGATACAGCCACTGACGCTCACAGACTGTTTGGTTTCATTCTTCCAAATTCAACTGGGGAATATCGCTTTGCCGTGGCATCCAATGGATTTGCCGAAGTTTGGCTCGGCCGGAGTAAGAAATGGAGAACAGCGAAAAAGGTAGTATTCATACATCCGTTTTATGCAAAACGAATCCTCGCTGGACAAGAGTTCAATGTTTCCAAGACGCAGATTTCATCCGAAATTCACTTGAAAGCCAAAGTCAGATATTATATAGAGATATTGTACACTTTAGGTAGAAAGGATCAGATGGAACATTTTGTTCTCGTCGCTTGGCAACGGCCCAAACAACCCAACTTTGAAATCATCGAACCCGAGTTTTTAACGCAGTTCCTGAATGACAGTGCCAAAGGAAAGTACAAAATGTTTGACGATGAGCTGCCAGACGCCTTGTCATGTTTTTCAAGTGGAGAAAGAGATCATGCGAACAAGCATATGAAACCCGAGACACTTCCTTACTTAGGACACGATGAAGTCAGAAGAGCTTTACAATTTTGCAAATATAGACCAAGTTATGTTCTCGATCCTAAAGCTTTTTTAGGGCGCGAATTTCCGCGTTATAGTGGAGTCAGCCGTCACGTTCAGAAAACAAGAACATTTCCACTTTCCTTTGTTGACGGAATTGTGCAAAATAAGAAAGCTCGTATGCCGTTTATAGCCGAGCAACCCTTAGATGAGAACGAGGCGTGGTCGGTGGTTTTCAGATATCTGGATGCACTTGAAACGAGTTACAATAGGTAAGTTGGGGGAGAGAGATTTTTCTTTCTGATTCGATCAATTTTTGAGTTTAGAACTACCCAGCTGAAGGTGGGAGATTCAATTCGCCCTGGATCTTTGAGGGATACTGTCATGATATTGTAACGCGCTGAACAACCAAAAAGTGCTTTTCAGTTGGTGGCATCAGCAACATGAAACACCTCATGGCGGCTGCTCAAATGCAGACTGTTTGTACCTTTTTTGTGCAAGTGATTGACGAGAAAGAGTTGTGAGAGTGCGATGCGTGAACGTTTTTCAAGTCTTCCTGTTGTGCTCCGTGAAACGGCGCGGTAGAAACGAGTTTGGTGCGATGATGGTGTTAGCGCCGACATTTGTCAAGAGATTGTTCCAACGTAGTCACAGTGCCTCCTCCAGCAACACACCCTCTCCCCTCCCCCTACTCCTCCTCTTCCTTTGAGAATTGAATAGGCCGCGTTCCCTGGTTAATGGACGTATCCGTTTGGTTCAACTCTCTGGTCTTTTTGAATAAGGACGAAAAACCCGTAGGCCCTAACGCGAAACATCTCTCCCTCTTAGGTAAGCACTTTCCTTTTTTATGATCCTGGCTGCCCTGTGTTGTATAACATGATTCCGTTGAAGAGTCGCATGCAATCATTTTACCGTGCAAGGCGCCAACTGCATTTGTTTGAATGAGAATTTTGTGAATGGCAAACGTATACGTAATTTAGCCGTGATTTGATGAAAAAAAACCGGGTTACTTTTGTATTGCAGTACATACAAATTGGAGTCCATTAGGCGTGTCGAAAAGAAAACAGATCCAAAGAATGGTGAAAGATATCTTCTTGAGCTTGTTGTTAGTGACCGCATAATAGGCAAGAGGTATCTCTTGTCGGAGTATGTATTTCAGCCAAAGGCCAAAGATGTCCCACTATGTTATCCCGACGGTCTGCAATGGAACAGAAGTGCGGATGTCTACCTAATCCTTACGGTCAAGAACCTCGGTCGATGGGTTCACCATTTTATCAAGAATGTGGAAAAGATCGTCCTGCAAACGAAAGACGAACATTTGCATGTCGTAATCTACGATTTTGAGAGCCCGGATATCAACTTGACCGAGGCTTTCCAAAGAACGACCTTAAAGAACTATCATTTCATCAGAAAGCCGGGAAAGTATTCGCGTACAATTTCTTTCAGTGAGGCGATAGATTCCATAAAGGACCCTAACGCCATAGTTGTCACCATAGATTTGCACCTTGACATTGGAAGTCAGCTTATCAACGATATTCGCAAGGTAGGTACTCTGAAGTCTAAAGCCGAGGGCGTATGGAATCGTTCTGAGACGGCTTAACTTCAGCTGTTTTAGACGAATTATTCAGTAACAACAACAACAACAACAGCAATCATCGATTATTTTGCCACGTCGACTTGAAATGTCATGCGGATAAAAAATGACACGTTGCAGAATGATATATTAAGCAGGAGCTCCAGAGAATAACATATCAGATTTGGTTTTAAGGAGCGAGTAAGCCAACAGACATATGTAATTGGCAAAGGTGCAAAAATGGCAAACGGTGGACAAAATGTTCCTACAAAATTAGGGTTAATGATTATACACTCCTTATATAAGACCCAAATATACATATGCACTATCGGCGACCTGATAATGGCCAAATTTCATTTAGTTATTCGGGCTACAAACAGTAGGTTATTTGTAGGGTGTAGCCTCATAATGTATGGCTTTGGCGTCGGAACATACATTTCTTTAGGAAGCGTTACATTCGAATTATTTGTCATCGACCAATAGCGTTGTGTATGTTGCGGAAATTAGAGTCGATTTGTTCTCTCTTCAACAATTTCATCAAAGTTTCTCATTTCTATTGGCGCAGTGCAACACCCATGCCTGATGTCCGTAATTTGCCGTTAAATGTTGCCCTTGGCAACCAACTACACACGTTTCTCATTGTTCCATAACTGAAGCTCTAGCACCATTAAAATGTCCCTCTTAGCAAACGAAAGACAATGCTCCTTTTGCCTGGGACTGAATCAAATGCTGCCCGAAGTATCCCTTCTTGCTCACGTTACGGGTTTTATTGGCGTTACAGGTTGTAAGACTTATTAGTTGAAACGTCTTTTGTCTGCCTTATGTTACCATACGAGCTATGTTGTCGGGGCTCAGTTCTCAGCTATCTTTTTCCTTCCAGCACTGTTCACTTGGCAGGACCGTGTACGCCCCACAAATAGTTACTTTGAGTTGCGGTGCGAGCAGCTCCATACCCAGAGGGCTTTGGTATCACTACAGCTATGGAACAATCGCTATGTATAAACAGGATTGGGACAATTTTGGAGGATTTTCCCAGGCGTTTTTCAACAAGAGTACCTGGGGAGGTGAAGACTGGGATTTAATTGACAGCGCCGTCAAGAGTGGTTTGGAGATCGAGAGAAAATGTTCACCATCTGTGTATCACTATCACCATACAAAAGCAGGAATGTGGTGACACACTAGTTAAAGACTAGATTTGTCAGAAAATCGATGAGGAACGTCGTAACAAGAAGATGTGCCACAAAAGCCGGAGTTTATTAAGACATGTGGATTATTTGTTGTTTGTGGTACGGAGATGTGAGACAATTCGAGCTATTTAAAATCAACCCCATCAGCAGTTTATCCATAATATTTTATTCCTGTTTTTTGTGTCGTTCTAGTTCGTAAGTTCCAAAGTGACATTTATTTATCTTAAAATGTCTCCGTTTTGCATGAAATGATAATAATGATAATTGCAAATGAAGTTACATTCCCAGAGAATTAGTGTAAGACGTCCGTCTTTGCAATTTTGACGTCCCGTTTGCCTGTGTGTTTATTAACTTGTGTTTATTAACGGGGCGGGGGTCCTAGTATTTCATCAGTATCTATATAATAAATATGTGTTTATGTATTTTATCAAAAAACTGAACAACGGATATCAGATTTCTTGCATTTCAATTGGCTCGCCGGACGCAGGCTATCAGTTCATATACCTGGTATACGTATAATATGGTCAAGGAACGTGTCAGTAATAAAGCGAGCTGAAAACATTTTTGCAATTTGTGCCAAGTAAAATTAACATGAAAGAGTTGTTGATCCTGGAATTTTTAATAAGGCAAGTATTCTACACGGGCTTGCTGGATTTAAAATGATCATAACCAACTCGGCGCTACGCGCCTCGTTATCTATCACTTCATATCCAGCGCGTCCTCTTAGAATAATTGCTGAATCTTAATCAAGGTAATTGCCGCTAGCGCTGACTTAATTATGCTAATCTGGATGATGGAGCGGCCAGCAGTCGCTTAATTTACGTGGTATGGCATAACAATTACATTCATATGGTATAAATTACAATTAAAATTACAAATTACATAATATGAAAGTAAACGAAGTGGCCACTCTTCAAATAAATTGTGGATAAGATGCCGATCTCAGAACAACATCAGCTGGTAACGCGTTCCATACAGTAATAATGTTCTATAATGTGCATAGGGGCAATCCAATGTATTACTAAACTCTCGTCGTACCTGAAGA
>NC_090890.1:33145545-33185545 GCF_036669925.1 Montipora capricornis | reverse complement strand
ATTCCCTTATTTGTTTTTGACGTATCACCGTCAAAAGGCACCTGCCGGGGTCAAAAAATTGCCGAGGGTAACAGCGAGATCGGTGTGTCCGAACAATAAACTGAAAAGCAAATTAGAATTTGTCAAGGCTCAATGACTTTTAATAACTTTGACAAAATTAGAACTGATAAAAAGTGAAGTTAAAAACCATTGAAACGTGCCACGTTTACAATTTCAAAGAAAGTAGAGAATTAGTTCTCTAGTTTAAATCGATTTTTTTTTTCAAAGCTCTGAAAATGTCAGTGGCTATTTGAAAATGACGAACTAATATCGTAAAGAGGTCTTTTGATGAGAGGTAACGGACGTTGGACTGAGAAGAGTGAATCACGTGCGAAAACCACTAGCTGTTTGATTGACAGTTCGATGCTTGGAAACGACGGTGGGCAACCATGAAGGAAGAGTGATTTAGAATATAAAACATGACAAAAACAGAGTCAGGTTGGTACAGTCATCAAAACGTGGCGAAATCGCGGTTTGATGTCTGTACCCACAAGTTCCCACAAGCGATCAAGTATTCAGGTTGGTTGTCAGGTAATAAACGACAGACGTCATGTAAATTTTCCTGTTGGAGAAGTGATATGGTCTGGTACACTACACATTTTACGGCTCTCATTTTCCCACTAAATTTAAACAAATTATATTTAAGGCGCCGTTACACTGTGAAATGTTTCGTGCAACTTGTCTCGCAATGTTTTGGCGACATTGTGGCGGGACAAGTTGCACGAAACATATTTCTCAGTGTAATATTGCCTGTAACGGCCAAAATCGTTGCAAGACAAGTTGCAAGAGCCGTTGCCTAAAGTAGAATTTACACTAAGTCTGTGAAATGTTTCGTGCAACTTGTTCCGCCACAATGTCGCCAAAACATTGCGAGACAAGTTGCACGAAACATTTCACAGTGTTACAGCGCTTTTAATCACTCATTACAAACACTATCATCATGATAATGATTATCATAAACATCACCATAATGAACGCCCAGCGTGAGCACTTTGTGTTAAAACGTCACTCTGGGGCCTGTTGCTCGAATGGTTAGCCTGGTTAGCGCTAACCGTTTGTTAGGAGGTATCAAAATGGTATCGGTTAACGCTGGTTAGCCCTAAGCATGTCGAGCAACACTGTCCACGAGGGTCTAATTTTATCCTCATCACGTTCAACTCGCACACGACAAAACACGCAGACCGGATACAGGATGAAACGGTCTGTTGCCTCACGTGGGTGGCAATTACGCAAATCTCGGTGAACTATCTTGAAAGAATTTAAAATCCGTATTGCGTAACTTATTGAGCCGACCAACAAGGACACACTTGAGGTTGCTGTCCTACCTTCAGTGGTGTCTTCCGGAAAATGAACAAAAATGGTAAGTTGCGTTTAACGCTTGCAGTCCCATTTTCCCATTTTCAGATACAATATTTTATTAGATTCAACAACATATACTTTACTGGAGTTTCTTAAAAATACGGTAACCTCAAAAGGGATATTAGGAAAACTGTGGAATCCATGGCCTCTTTGGGAACGGAAATGACACTTGGCCTACCTGCGTGTGGACTCCCGCGCCATAGAAATGCTGGCGTCATTCACAAGTTTTATAAACATGCTTCTTGAGCTTCGACTTTCTCAGCCGCTTTTCTAAGCACTTTATGCAAAACAATGGATTGAACTATCTCGAAGCGTTATCTTCACGGAAATGTCACTTAGCCTGCCTGCCGGTGGACTCCCGCGCCGTAGAAATGCTGACGTCATTCAAGAGTATTATAAACATGCTTCTTGAGCTTCGACTTCCTCAGCCCCCTTTTTGAGCACTTCACGCGAAACAATAGATTAAACTATCTCGAAGAATGTTGTGGATTTGGCTTCTCATAAAAAAACTGGAGCTTAAGCACGCGCATTTTTTAGACGCAGACGGCAACCGGATGTGCCACACAACCACATTTACATTTCTAAATATCTTTTCTCTATAAGAGATGACTGGTATGCGCAGAAGACATAAGTCTCTCGTAACGTTCCATGTTGCTCTCGCATATTTTTCGGTCAGGGCCATTAACGACCTCTGGATGATTTTAAACCAGAAAGTCCTAAATCCATAGCGTTCTAGCTCTTGTGTGAGGTCAAAAAACTATTGAATGGTGCTTGCACAAGGCAGTTATCAATCTGAGCTTCACAAAGACTTAAAACATAATTTAGGGGACTTAAACATCTACGACGCGGTCGTCAACGAGAACGCCACAAAACAACGTTAACATGTTTATCATTGGTTAAAAGAGGAAAAATAATCGTGCTGCACGTGCGCACGCATTTTAGCAAATATTCGTGCGCTACTCTGCACAACAACCACTTGAAATCACCAAATTTGAGGTTTTGACGACAACGCGAGCCTAAAAAAAAGAGACCTTTTATTCTCTATCCTTATTCTGAAATCGCACGTTCCAATTTATTTTTTGGATACTTAGCCCGCATTAGGGCCGTTTCTACGAGAGAAAATAAGCCGCGGCTTACGTAAGCCTAGAAAACCCCGTATAAATGGTACAAAATCTACGTTCACGGCTTTCTCAAGCCGCAGCTTATACTGGCAGGGGAGTTTATACTGGTATAAAAAGTTCCTTTCGCGGCTAACGTAAGCCGCGGCCAGAGTTAGCCGCGGCTTATTTTCTCTCGTATAAACGGCCATAATTGTTCGACGCGAACGATATGGTATAATCGCGAAAAACTTACAATAGTGCAAAGTTATATCTTGAAGTGAGGTTTTCGTCGACGTCGCCGTCGTAGATGTCAAAAGGGAGCTTACGAAACGACGACGCCGACGGCAACGACGACGCTACAAAACAATAGGTTTAGTGAGCAAAAACAATGGCTCTGCACGCTCTGCACCTGCGTTTTACATTTTAGTACATTTCTTTGCCGTCATCTCCTAAATGACGACGTGAAATGACCCTATTAGGGAGCTTACGAAACGAGGACGGCGACGGCAACGAGGACTTCATTTTAAAATACGAGTTCGCGTCATTCATATCACTACGAAACTATTTCATGTCGTTTCGCGTTATAAATGTGTAGTAACTGTTGAGGAATTAAACCGGTATGAGTGGGTTGGAAAAGTACAGAGAGAACTGAAAATTCATCGTCATGTGCTAACGACCTCCACAGAACCTTGAATTTGGTGATTTCACGTCGTCATTTAGGAGATGACGACAAAGAAATGTACCAAAATGTAAAACGCACGTGGACAGCGAGCAGAGCCAATGTTTTTGCTCACTAAACGTATTGTTTTGTAGCGTCGTCGTTGCCGTCGGCGTCGTCGTTTCGTAAGCTCCCTAAAGTCCCTGATCGTCGAGAGAACTGCAGCCTCCATAGAGAAGGGTAAACTCTGTTGGCTCTCAGACCGGTCCCATGCAGTAGATAAGGGAGCTTATGCAACGACAACGGCGACGGCAACGAGAACGTCATCTCAAAATATAAATTTGCGTTATTTTAATCGCTTCGAGACTATTTCAACGTTTTTAATATGACAAGGGTGTGGTAATTCCTCAAAGATGACACCAGTCGGAACGGCACTCCATTTTAGGAGAGAAAACGAAAATTTATCCTCAAGTGCTGACGTTCTTCTTAAAACCAAAAACTTGGCTATTTCACGTTGTTGTTTTTTGCTGACGACGGCAACGAAATGGACAAAAGTGAAAAACGCACGTGCAGGGCGTGCAAAGCTATTGTTTTTACCCACTAAATATGCATATTTTTTGACGTTCTCGTTGCCGTCGCCGTTGTCTTTGCTTAAGCTCCCTATAGATTTATTAAGGACGGTGCCTACTATTGTTATTGCGCATACGTTCTGCGCATCTCGAGATACTCGAGTTTCCTATCGGTGATGCTCACTAATACAGGGATATTTTTGCGCGGTTTAAAACTATCCGGAGAAAGTAGATCTTAGTAAGTACTCTTGGTATCCAAAGAGAAAACTGGGGGTAACCATGCTTGTTTGAGAGATAATTAAGCTTCAATTTGAGAAAGAACGCCATACATTGCTTTGTCTTTTAAAGCTTTTTACAATTACTATTCATGAATTATCTTGGAAAAATGCGTGGTTACCCCCAATTTTCTTTTTGGATTTCAATGACACTTGTCAAGATCTACATTTCCTGCACAATCACAAACCGGAGCAAAAATACCTTTGATTTAGTAGGCACCGTCCTTAACTGCCAAGGCAAGCTAACGAAACCCTCCGTTTAAGGCAGACATTGCGAGAATGCAACTAACTGCAAACGGGTGGGGACGCCGTTAAGGTAAAATAGTCCCCTGAGAGGTCATTTGCTTTCTAGTAAGTTAGCTCAAACAACAGAGAATAAAACACTTCTCTAACCACCACGTCAAATGTATACTGACATTTGTTTCAATCACCGAGTCCTTCAACGGGAACACATGACCTGTTCCCAACTGAGTGGCTTCATAGCTCAGTTGGTAGAGCACTGCACGGGGCATCGCAGAGGTCATGGACTCGAATCCCGTTGAAGACGCCTGACTTTTTCAGGTGTCTAGAAGAGAAAATTGCTTTAACTCCAGATAACTGCAAGTATCACTTCTCTCTTTTGCCTACAACCCGCACTGCAAATGCATTCATTTATTTGATCCGAATTAGATTGGAGCGAGGATGGCACAGTCGGTTAGTGCGCAACCTTGGTGCAAGAGGTCCTGAGTTCGATTCCCAGATCTCGCATCATTGTTTCGACTTCTTTCCGTTCTGTGTATCTTTAGTAGCTTTAAATACTCGTAAAACGGAGCACTGATGGCTAGGGGGGAGTAAAATGAGCGCACCGTCGACCTCAGGTTTGTCAGTTGAATTACTGTTACGAGTTATCGACGTTAAATATGATTGCTTTACTTAACTTTACTTTATTAGATAATACAGATCATAGTCCTTACAACGACGATTTAAGGGATTACTTCAAAGGTTGCGTTCCTTTGCGACGGATTTCTAAATCGGATTTTTGATACGAGATTTGCTAGTTCGCTGCCGAAAAAAAGAGGCGAAATCTAAAATTGGACCTGTAACCTTGGTAACCCTTCGTGAATGCGTTCAGTATGGCGGCCTCTCAAAAAATGATATGTTCCTTTTCTAATCTTTGACAATATATGTGTTGATACTACGGATATTCTAACCGGTGATTCGAATAATGCAAGGATGGCGCAGTGGTGAGAGCACTCGTCTCCCAGTAATATGGCTCGGCTTCGATTCCCAGACTCGGCGTCATACGTGGGTTGAGTTTGTTGGTTCTCTACTCTGTACCAAAAGGTTTTTCTCCGGGTACTCCGGTTTTCCCCTCTCCCCAAACACCAACATTTGATTTGATTTGAGTTAACTGTTAATTTCAGTTTACAGTGTCCCCAATTAGTGCTCCAGCGCTAGAACAACTGGACACTTAAAATAAAGTTCCTTTCCTTTCCTTGCCAACATTTGCTTCAACATCCGTTCGATTTTGTTGAACAGCGATGTTGAAATCGTTTGCGGTCACCCCTCTCTCCTTCCTCCCCCCCCCCCCCCACACACACACACACACACACACACACACACACACCCACCCCTTCAACCTTGTTGAAACATGTTGAATGAGTTGAAAAAGCGTTTACACTTTACTCCAGCAACCGGTACCATTCTACATTTCTGTTGTTACCCCATTTTTTTGTCGTAACAAATGGGGGCAACATACTTTCCGTTTGAATCATATTCCAGGACTACAAATTACTTTTCATAGTTATGAACAAGTAGTATTATATTGTAAATAGCATGTATTGTAACTAGTGTAATGTACTGTAAATATTGTACGTAATATGTAGTAGTGTAAAATAATTAAAGAAAACAATTCTTTTGTTATCGCGAATATTAAAATGAAGTTGAAGCAGTTTGCCCCCCTCTGTCAAAATTGTTGGGCAGTGACGTATCCATGTCCGTATCCATAGTAACAACCGCGACTGCGGCCTGGGAATGAATACCGGGCCTCTCGTGAAACTTTGTTGAATCAAATGTTGATGAAGTGTTGAAACCGTCTTCCCACCCCAGCAGTCGGGATCCTTCAACAACGTTCAACAAAATCGAACGGATGTTGAAGCAAATGTTAAAGCCGTTTTCCCTGGCCTTAAAGGGGCTAGGTCACGCTATTTTAGATAATTTTGTTTAATTTTGTTAACTATGAGCTCTAAACGTCAATTGGCAGAGCAAGAGTCTTTCATTTGCAAAATCACGGCCACATAACAACTGAGAATGATTTTCCAGCTTTGTAAATGACATTTTGATATAGAATGATATAAGTTTGAAAAAAGGTGGGCCTACGTTTTTCAAATTTACCCAAATTCAATCCATTTCAATCCTCTCCAGTTTTGTCCATCCATGTCCCTTCTTGGCTTTCCTGTGTTTTGTTAGAGTTCTTCTATAGTTTTGAACAGTTATTTTGATATTTTAGTTAATTCTTATGACCATTCGATCAGTGCTAAAATTGCCTAAAATTGCGTGACCTAGCCCCTTTAACTGATAACAAATCAAATATCAACCCATTCTCTACGTATACCTCGAATTAACTATATCGTTAATTCCTTATTTTCTCTGAGTTTACTGTTATCGTTTATTTAGAAGACCGAAAGCTTGACATGGATCATGGGAAATGGTCATATATTGTTTAAAAGAGAACCCAAGCGTATCATGGTGGACATAGGACTCGAACCGTAGCTGGGAATACTGATTTTTTACCCGTCACCTAACCAGTAGACCACTACACCGCTAACTATTCTCAGGGAAAATATTTTAGACACTATTTGGTAATGCTGTATTATCACTCGGCAACAAACAATATTAAACACTGCAAAATGTCGGTTACCAAACGTCACGTCAAAGCTAACCATTTTAAAGGCCCACCTTCAACCGACAGGCTCTTTACCCTTTTTTTTTTTTTTTAGGTTATGGAAATTCGCATTGCTTATCGTCGCGATCTGATTGGATGAATTTCAGCTTTGGCGGGATTTTCATATATGAAAATTGTTGCCACGGCACGCAATGCCTTACGGGTGACCGTGGGCCTTTGAAGTCAAAGCTTAGGCCAAATTAGTTTTCAGCAGCGATATTGTATAGTCTGGATCTTCAGTGGTGAAGAGGAAAGAAGCGGTTTCCATAAAGTAAAAATTCCGGGTTTAAATCCAATCCGCGGATGTGATACTTTTATTTCCTTATTTCCTCCGCTAGCACAAGTCCTGGGACATAGTGTCCTAAATTAGCGATATCAGTAAATCAGAAACCCATAAGGGATGAAACGTGTAACGCGCGTTCACAGCTTCCGAATATTCAGTGCGAACTGATTGGTTGAATGTTTCAGTGCAAAGTACCATATTTGGAAACCCCTCGCTCTTGTTGTTTCCCAGCACACAAGGGGCCATTACACGCTTCAACCCTTATGGGTTTCTGGTAAATTGAAAGCGAATTACGAATTAACGATAACTTACAGAAGAGATCATGTTGTCTAATATTGATCGGGTGGTGAAAAAAAAAAGCCGCGAGTGTTCCCATGCAGGAGTCGAACTAGTGCTATAAATGAATAGGCCACTTTCGTATTCTAACGGTTGGATTGGATCGAGCATGAAATGGAGGCTAATGCGGGGGAATCTTTTCACATGCAAATTATTTTCCCCGCATTAGCCTCCACTTCATGCTAGATCCAGTCAAACCGTGAGAATACGAAACTGGCTGGCTTATTTGTCGAAATGAAACATTTCAGCTGTTTACAACACATGCTAACACAAAGCTCGTTACTTTTCTTCCTTATGAGCATCATTACTGATTCTTTATTGGTTATTTACATAGTGCAGTTACCATAATTCCGCGAATCAATTCTGCTTAAATTTTAATTTATAGAAATATAACACATATTTCTTTTAAAAATTCTGTTGTAATCAAGTACGCCAGGAACTGATCTTATCTTAACACAGTAGGCCTTCTAATTATGTAATGTAGTCTTTTCTCGTGTAATCGCTTTTAAAATAGAGAATAATGAAATCGAAAAGAAAAAAACAGAAACAAAATATAAATGGACGCGCTTATGTCTTTCATTACAAAATTGAAAATTCTTAACGACGACACCATTAAAATTGTCGCCCAAAATTACACAAATGGTCCTTCTTTTATTTTGGATGCAAAATGTTAATTAAACGACGACAATAAACTTTCATTCCAAAAGTTGCCTTCTCGTCCAATCGGATCTGTTCGTTACGAAAATTTTTGTATCATTCATAACCGGGTATAAAATAACCACCATTCAAACAAAATAACGACAAAAATAATAAAATGTGAATTGGTCTTCATCCACAAAAATTACATTTCAGCGTTTTTGGCGCAGAAAATTTATTCATTGAATTGAAGGGAAATAATGAAAAGTGGCAGGTTGAACTAAAAATTAAACATAGAAAAGTCGTCATCTAATATCGGAACTGGCAATGAGGAACAGCAACTTCTCTTTTCAGTTAAACACCAGTTTCTTTCGCAGGTGCAAAAAAAGCGTATTGTAAGGCGGTAAAAGACAACTCAGAATCTCTCCTTCAACCTTCGGTGGAGCTCGGGAAATGTTCGTCTTTCGGAAGCGAAAACAAAGTCATGGTATGTGGAGAAAAGATGCTGTAAACAGATTGCAACTGTGAAGGTTGAAAGTCCGAAGAACGCTTTTCAACAGTAGTTTCTTGGTTCCTCAAGCAACAGAAATTTACTTGACGATTTAAAAGAACGAAACGGCGGAGGCTACCACTTGTGAAGACAGCAGTTACTTATTGTTCAACTCCATTTTCGAATGTCGAGACCATCAAGTCTCCCTTGTCAAAATTGCTGACAGGCGCCTCGTCAACCGATTCCCCGTTGTCGATACGATCCCCGGTTCCATTGACAACGTGAGATACGCCAGAGAAGTCTTCATCTTCGACTATTTCGTGCGTTTCCTTGGTCAACTCACCCTTTTCAATTTGTTGGGTCGTTTGCTTAGCTATGCCAGACACTCCTGAAAAGTCTTCCTCTTCCACCATTTTATGGGTCTCCTTGATCAATTCCCCTTTTTCAATCTGTTGGGTAGTTTGCTTGGCAAGTCCCTGGGTCACTCCAAAATCCTCGGTTTCCACCATCTTGGGCGCCTCCTTGACAAGGCCACCGGACTCGATATCTCGGGTGGTTTCTCTAGCACGGCCCTGGATGTTCGAGAAGTCTTCATCTTCAATACTTCGTCTGGTTTCCACGTGGGGAGCGCCTTCGTTTTCATAGCTTGACTTAACAGCTAAGGCTATTCCTCGTGCTGCTTGCAGATCTTCCTGCTCGTTGTCCATGGTCCTCCTCCTTGGACCCTGATTTTGTGCCGCTTCTTGGTATTGCTTCATTTGCTCCTTGGCAGATACAGATGGCGCGAGAGGCTCTTCTCGATCAATTACCTTTTGATTCTCGAACTCTCCCTTCTCAAAACGAGACCTGGTTGACGAGGCCCTCCCTATCGTCACAGCCTCGTTCTCCACCTGCGACTTTTCATAGCCTTTGGCGGCAGCCGCTTTTAAAGCCTCTTTACTTGCTTTCGCTGAGCCTGATTGCGGAAGATCGTCTTTCCACGAATCGTGTCGTGTTTCTGCATGAATGACTTTATCTTGTTCAAACATTTGCCGGACACCTCGTGCTGCTCCAGGAGGTGGACGTGCGTTCTCTTCATCTTGAAAACGCTTCTTCTGTGTGGACTCCTCCACACTTTGCATGTACATTGCCAATCGCCCTTTCGCCTCACCCTCCTGAGGTTCATAGCTTAACCTCCTCTGCGCCCTGTCCTGATCTTCACTTTTGCTTTCAAATTTTCGGCGTACTACGGAAGCCGAACCAGCTGTCGGCATTTCCTCGGATATATCACTCTCACGAACATATCTGTCTTCGGCACGAATGACTGATCCGGATTCAATGCTCGCGCGGGTCTTAGCTGCGATACCAGAGACCGGTAGATTTTCTTCCTCTTCGACACCTTTGCTTTTCTCTGCATTGCTCACTTTTCCTCTTTCGAAGGCATCTCTCTGAGAGGCAGCTATTCCACCCTTGATCTCATGAATATCTTCCAGTTCTCGTTGACTGGATGGCGAAGCGGACACTTGATTTTCCTGATATCTCTTCATGCTGGCTCTGGTAACGCCGGAAAGAATCTCTAAATCTACAAGTGTCTCCTTCTCTTTCTCTTGAGGCTTGGATTCAAATAAATCTTTCGCTCGTTTTGCACTTCCACTTTTCGGTAGCTCCTCGCCTGTAATCTTTCCTCTTTTTTCTTGCTCCCTAAATTGTTAAGACAAAAGGAGCGTTTATTAAGAACAAGGCCAACATATGTTGAGGTCTTGCTAACAAGCTTTTAGATCACGTAAATGTCCATGAAGCTCCACTCATCTTAAACTGTTTTAGGAAACGATGCCACACGGATGTGAAGCTAGGGTCGCAAGATAAGAGATAGTAAGTAGTGAAGTACACCACTAAAAAAGTGATGACATAGATTCCGGGGCTAAATGTTTTAAAATTCTGCCCGAGGGCAAACTACAAGACTTCGTGACCCTAACCTAGATCTTATTATTTATTCTTTGTTGGGTGTACTTTTGGAAAATACTTCAAAATAAGTGGGTATCTTGGTTTATTAGGAATGATCCTCTGAGAGATAATGGTTCATCTTCAGTTTGCATTAAAACCTTTAAATAAACGGCATCAGATGACCAAAATGGCACTTAGCGTCTGTGCCTCAATTAAGGGAGTTGCTCTCAAGAAAAAGGAAAAAACAAATCAAAATCCGTCGATCAGAGGGAAAGATAATGTGGAATTGAGTATACACAACATACATACAGTGATCGCAGAGAATTTTATAAAAGGTGTACTCGCGAAGTAAACATTGATATAACCATAGTGGAAGTTCTCCATAGACGGGCAAATAAGCATGCAGAATATATTATTGACCGTTGGTGCGATAAGAAAAAGCATTTCCTAGCAAGCTTCAATGACACTATTTAATAGTAATCTCTTTTCTGTGTTTTCCAAACGAAAACCTTAAAACCATGGTCTGGAATTCCTTCGTTATCCATGATGTGTATTGATTGACGTATAGTATTAGGTAGGGAAATATCGGCAAATACTGGTACGTGTAAGTTTAAATCGTGAGTCGCTTCTGTGTGGTGAATTATACAATTATAATGGCAAATGAATCTTTAAGACATACAAACCTACCAAAGATACCGTGAAAAGTTAGCCTGGCGAACGAATTTTATCTTGAATTGCTGGCGAGGCAGGAAAATCGACAGACACCCACAAACCGCCAGAAGATGTTGAACTTCAATGACAACAATGCAATAACAGTCGTATTTGTCTGTCTCAGCTTTCGTATCACCTTTTGCTAAACAACAACCGAAGAACCAATGCCACGTCGAGGATAAAATGACATTACGCTACGCTCAGTAGAGTTGTAAGAAAGACTCTTTGTCAAAATTGCACCCATTAGGTGTGCTTTGAGACACGAAACATAAAGGCAATTAAATATTCAGAAAGCGAAATTATAAAGCCCGGCAGGTGAGAGGTGGGATAATAAAATCTGCTAAATAAAACATTGCTAGATGTCAACTTTCTATGAAACACGGGAAAATGTCTCGACATCTATAATGGCGCTGTCTCTCTGCAATAAGTTGCATTTTAGCAGCAAGATTCTTGGTTTCTACAATTTAGATGAAACTCAACTACTTTGCAAAGTTATTATAGCAATAAATGTCGTCTACAGCTTGCGTATTGTCATGCAGCTGCAATTCCTCAGCGAGGGATATTCTAGAAATAGGAACGATCTTTTCAATAACGAGTTAGTCGAGTTAAAAAGGTAAAACGTCACCGTACCGAAGAGACAAATCGCCTCGCCTTTTTCAAGTTTAATTTTTGACTCGTTGTTTTCAATAAAATCCTGGATCGGCATCAATTTGTTTGAGAACAGCTAGTAGACATCGAATCGGCAAGAACATTTTCTCGTCTTTTCCTAAGAGTGCTAAGATTTATTTCGTGGGGTACCGATCACATCTGGAGATGTCCGAGGAGTTGCAAAGATTTTCCAAACCTCTAGTGGGAATCGAAGATTTCGACGGAATTACATTCATTCACATTTACTCATCTGTTCACACATTGGTTCGAGATCACTTCACATTTTTTCAAATGTACGTCAACCGGCTTAGGGTTAGGGTTAGGTAGCCAGCCAGCTCTTTGTATGGTTCGTGACCTTCAATATCAGTTTTCAGCTGTATTTTATTTTGGGAAATGCTCATAATGACAAAGTTCTATGCTATCTTTTAAGTCAAAAAAATCCTGTTCCACCCTGAGCAGAATCCGTGTGCGGTCTCAGGGAATCCGGCAACTTTTATGATTTTGAACAACTTTTTCGATTCTGAGCAACATTTCGGAAAGTGAGCAACTTTACAGCATCTTTTCTAAAAGCTATCAGATTTTTGGCAGATTTTCACTATTTTGTAATCACATTTATAAGTAATTGATATTTTACCACGTGCTTCTTTGGAAATTCAAAAGAATTTCACAAGGAACTCTCTTGGTTTTGATCGGTATCTTGTGTTGATAGATATGCTGGATGTGGCTAGCGCCCCATTTCCAGAATGGGTATCCTGTGTTAATACCTGTGTTAATACAACTACAGCTCAAAATGGCGGTCGACAAGGCGCATTCTTCTGCCAATGAAGAAGCCGATAAAGAACAACATCAAAGAGATCCAATCCAGGTTGCAACTGAAAATGGTGCAGAGCTTTCGAAGCCTGAAAGGGCTTCCATCTCCCGAAAGCGTAAAGTAGTCGAGAACAAAGGCAAAGACAAGACAAGTCGGATGCAAAAGTCGATGAGGAAAACCTCTGTTTAAGACAGCGAATCAAGGAGTACCGTGGCACCGTCTCACGTCATGTGTGTCAGTGGCCAGCTGCGGTACAAAGCGTTTCACGAAACTCTTGCAGTCAAGAAAAGCACTGTCCAGATACAAGTGGAGTCTAAAAAATACGAAAACGGGGCCGCAAGCATCGACAAAGACCAGAAAGAGTCAAAATATTGTCGAATAGACGAGTTCACGCTCTTGAGTGTATCATGGGTAATCAGGGCAAGATGGGAAGACGATGAAAAGTATTCATGACATGGAATTTATTATTATTTTTTTTATTTTTCCAAAACAGAAAATATGCGCTCAAAGGGTGCGGCAGAAGAAAGGTGGAGAGAATGGCTATTGTAGAAATTAGTTCCTTCCATACATTTCCAGTAATTCCAAAGGCACAAAATTACAGAGAATGAACGGAGACAAAAAAGCAATATTTACGAATTCCAAATAACGGATACCAAGTCTAGTTCTTCTACAAAATATATTAAACTTTATTCACACCCAGTGATCTAGGGGAAGATTTAACATGATCACAGAGAATCTATTCATAGAAATTTCACATTGGAGCTACTAGATGGGGATGACTGATGTTAGACATATCAATGCAGTTAGGATAAAGCACTCTGCTCAAAACCGGCCACTCAGACAGGAAAGTCACCTTAGACCCTAAAGTGGGTTGGATAAGAGTGGCCTGGACTAATGATCCTATCTCCACAACTGAAATTCTTCAGAATTCGGGAACAAAACAAAAGTTGAATATAAAGAAATTAATCATAAGGGGCTTTCAACAAAAAAACCCAAAACAACAACAACAACAACAACACATGAACAAAGCTGCAGGTGGGAGAACAGATGGTCAGAAAAATAAACAGACAGCCAAAAATAAGAGGGAAGAAAAACATTACTTAGACCATTAGTGAGGTATGACTTTGCCTTCATGAAAAACGTACACCTCTGGATAGCAAAAACAAACAAAGCGACATCAGAAGCACCAATATCTTTAAATGTCATCCAGAAGCTTATACATGTAGGTAACAAAGAACCTGCACTCTCATCGATCTCGCAATCAATGAAAACATTCTTGATCCTTGCAACCGGGTTTAATCAATTTATCCACTCATTTTCATCAAGCTTTGAATGCAAATTTAATACATGTAGCCCCTGAACAACTCCATGCAAGCCAGGGAATTCCAAGAATATTCGCGTTTCACTCCTAATCACCTATAAAAGGGCAACCCTAAAACCCGGAATCCGGAATCACAGTACAATACAGAGAGTAAACACTATCCTGAACATTCATAAAAGCTAACCTTAGGCCTAATTAGGCCTAAACAAACGTTTTTAGGCCTAATTAGGCCTAAGGTTAGCTTTTATGAATGTTTAGGATAGTGTTTACTCTCTGTATTGTACTGTGATTCCGGATTCCGGATTCCTGGTTTTAGGGTTGCCCCCTATAAAACATCCATGAAATTTGAATGTTTCCTTTTCAAAGCACGTAATTCAAAGAATTCAGGAAACTCGCTACAACCACTATTTGAGGTCCCAAATACAATGCAACCGCTCGCCAAATCCGCGATCTCGACATTCGACTTGAAATTCAAATATCTGATTTGTTTCCATTCAAGGATGAATACCAGACCATACTAGATATTGTATAAACACGGCTGATGTAACGCAAAAAGGAATGTTGCTGTTTGCTTCATTAATTAAATACGCTCAGATTTAAGAGTGAAACATTAACTAGTATGAAACAAACCTCGCTACCTCTTGCTGTCATTTTTAAATATATGTTGATTTTTTTTTCTCTTATATGGTGGCAAAATAAGATTGCGTGACAATATTTTGCTTCGCTAATTAATTTGTCAAAAGTCGTTTCAGTCCGCATTCAAGGTGTCATATATTTCAAACACAGAGTCACAAAGATGTAGACATGAGATATTCAGCAACAATATTCAAGCATATTTTCACACCACACCAGGACCTACAGCATTGCTCATTTGCGCTGAATTCCACTCCACTAACATGTTTCAATCAGTTATTTCAATAGGCGCACTAAACGCCAGTCGATTTTTGTCTGTTTGTTCAAGAGCCTCACAAAGAGAATGCTTTAGAATCCAGGTAGTCCTTTCTTAAAAACTAACAAAACAGCACTAATACTTTTAGTTGTAGTGTAGCTTCGACGATAAATAGCAGAATCCTTGACGCCCAAAACAATATCAGAGACGGGGTAATGGAGTGATCTAGCCCATAACCCAAGACAATTTCTGAAACGTCCAAATTTAGATCAACATAAACAATCATCGTCAATTTCCTGTAAAATTCTGCTGAATTAATTTCACTCTAAATTTGTGACAATCCGACACAAGTTGAAATTGAAAGAAACAGAGTTGAAATTCAGCCACAAATCTGAAGGGATCTTTCACCCTGGCTGTAAACTCGATAACTGTTGATTGAAAAGTGTTTTTCCAGAAGTAGATGATTACATTTTTAACTACAGTAGATGAATTAAACAGTCAACTAAGCATGCATAGGCCATTGCAGAACATGTCTACTTACATTCGCTCGCGTTCCATCTCATCTTGATCAACCTCTTCCCAATAACTTGCGCTCTTGATCACTTCAGATTGTTCAGCTCTTTCCTCAGAATTTATATTATCACTATCTGTGACATCGTTTCCAGAGGTTTCTACAACAGGGTCAGTGTTTTCGGAATCCATCTTTCCCAACGCAGTTTTCTTCTTGGCGTTAAAGTAACACGACCAGTCAGTCACAAAGACGTAAAGGCTTTTTTATGTGAAGTAACGGAGCATAAACACGCCCAGAGGAATTCGAGCAGAACAGCTTTATTGTACCATTATCCGCTTGTCTAATTAAGCCAATGAGAATGCAAAATTAAGCGACACATGATTAATTTTTTAAGGTCTCCTTGAACTTTGACCTGTTCACCGAAAGGAGCCAATTTTTCAAGTCCAACCTATTGTCTGCAAACACAGCGCACATGACAACCTTTTGTACCCAAAACAACAAGTATTTAAAATGAAAATAATCCTCAGTATAGGTTTTTTTTTTAGACCTTTGGAGCAGCACTCTTGCAATCCGAATACAATGTAATGAGCCTGACGCGACCGTGAGTAGGCTGAAAAGTTCACAAATGAAACTCTTAAACCCTGAACAAAAACAAAAATCACATTTCGTAACAGTCTTTTAACTTTGAAGTGATGATAATCAACCAGCAATTAAAGAATCGAGCGAATTTCCTGTCAGTGAGGCAAGGGACGTCTGGATCAAAAGGTCGTAAATGCCTTAAATACCATCTGTTTAATCCATAGGAAAATCCGCTCTTTTCAGTACGTCATTTCACGATTTCATGAATCGTTTCCTTTATTATCCCAAAACAGAAGCTGGGACTCACCTTTTAAGTATTACTTTAAAAGGATAAAAAATGTCATAGCATAATGACGACCTAATAATAATATTCTCTCGTTTTATCACAAAAATCTTCGACATCATATTGAAGCTATTTTGTCTTTCACAGATAGGGAAAATGGCAAAAGCGATTGAATGCATTTACAGACTGGATTTTTGCAACACTGTGTTTTGTAAAAAAGTCTCTTACCACCTTATTAAACCCGCTCGAAATCTTCCCCATATTCATGAATCTTCTGTCTTTTTCTCGTTAGAGTACTCAGTTGTATTATCTTTAATCAGACAAAAGTTCTTACGGCATTGTTTGTTCTAAGAGCGTTTTATCGTACAGCAAAAAAGGGGCTACAAGAAACGACATGACTTGGTCAAGAAACATTAAGCTCCTACACACCTCCATTACATGTAAAATTGTCAACTTGACTTCACATTTGTTATTTTCTGACTATCGTAACGCCCTTTGCAATGCAGTACAACAATAACATTGAAAATGTTGGAAAAGAAGAATTTATTCTGGGATGTTTTTGCAAAATGACCCTACTGCACCTTTCATCGGGTTTTTCAAACCATGTAACTGCACAGATTTATTGCGATATAATTTATCGGATTTGGCCATCTGCTTTTTTGTGGGTATTGAAGAATGACAAGGAGTGAAATATAACTACGGAAAAACCCCTTGTATTGCTTTCTAAAAATAGCCCAAACATCTCAACTATGATACCAGGAATTCTAAACTTCGTGTCTGCAGCAGAGAAGACTTTTCTGGAACAAAATCCCGGGGCGGGGGGACTCCCATATATGGGCTATATGGGTACGCGCCGCGGAATAGGGTATGGTTTTTGAGGTTCTCGGTCCTTAAATAGGGTACCTTTTTGACCCTTTTGTTTCTGTGTCCCTGGTGTGGTTCTTAGATAGGGTAGCTTAATTGTATTATCCGAGAGTCATCTAATACTGGAGCGTGAAAACGCCCGCCTAAACGAACGGTTTTTTTTCAACTTGATGTATCCGTTTAAGTTAGTATTAACAAAATGATTTTGTAACAGAGGTTTAAAGCCGTTAAGCGGGTAAATACACGTAACGCCTCTTCAAGCCACATTATTAATTAATAATATGACTGTCGTTCATTTAATTAACAGAATTCTCACAACAAAACTTAGCTTAATGAACTATATAACGAGTGATAGAAGGGTAATGTTTAGGGTTAGGATTAGTTCAATAAGAATAGAGTAGGTAGAGCGGGAGGCCCGGGTGGGAGATAGAGACACTCTTGTACGAATAATCCTGGCTGTAAATCACCGTAATAAACAGACCGACTGTTGAATATGAAGTTCTCGTTTCTCGCTGTTACACAGGGCTGTTACTTGTTTACGATTTCCAACACATGTAGTATAAAACTTGTAGTATTAAACTAGGCTTATTCTAGTATTTTATGCTTGATGCTACTCATCCAATGTTACAGAGAAGAAATAAAGTTTTCCTTTTCATGCTATTAATAATTTTGTTTTTTCCTTGAAAAGGATGTAAGTTTTCGGCTAGTGGGGCTTAAAAAGGATATCAGTTTTCGCTTTCTTAGTCCTTAAATAGGGTTAGGGTTCGCGGCACACCCCTATCCAAACTTCGTGGGAGTACCCCCCTCCCCCCCCGGCGGGAACAAAATGGACAAAAAGGACACAGAGATATAGCAGTTTTAGGATTCAGACTCGATTAAGATCAGACTTAAACAATAAATTATTCATATTTAAATCTTAAGCTAAACTAAGTTATCAATTTCTAAAGAAAGGTTACATGGAATACGGTTACGTGCTATTCACACTTTAAATGTGGTTACAAAACGCAAGGGCATTAAAATTACTACCGTTGCCACGTCGAGGTGGGAGGGGAGGTTAAGGTACATGCCTTGGAGACAGAGCGAGCCAATGAAGCGTTAACCACTTAGTCTATGGCACTGCAGAATAAACGCTGATTGGTTGCTTCTTTCGCGGATTTTATGACTGTCCCATGGCCTGCTCGGAGCGGTTCAACAAAGCTTTCGAAATTTGCGCTTCCGTAAGTCAACAGATCCAGAACTGAAAAAAAAAATCACCAGTAAATCCATATTCTTACACTCATTAAAAACTGAGGAGCACCGCAGTTGTCCTAACTTTGGAAATAGGTTAAGGGCCTAATTCTTTATCAAAACACGTAACCTCACTCGACAGAATTTCAGGTTCTTGACGTAACAAACAATAACAATTTTTAATTTTGAAATTCTGAGTTGCGTTACACAGAACAAAAAATTTGAAAACTTGGAAACGTTTTTAAATACTTAAGACTAACAACCGAGATAAAGAAACGTTAAAAACATCACATCGATCGTTGCTTTGGATTTAAAGATATGACGAGAGATGCCAACAGTTCAAACAGAACCAACTGTTGTATGAAGCAGTAGATGGGGTATGGGGCCCGTTTCTCGAAAGTCCCGAAACTTTACGGGCCATTTTCGGGTGTCACAATTCCGTTTGTAACTCAAGAGCGGAGAGGATTTAAGTCGTCCAACTTCACAGTCATTTTTCTTTTTGTCACCTTGAAAACATGTTAAAAGATCGGCTTTCCAAAACAAGTGGTTGGCAGTTTCACAAATGGCTTTTCGGGCCCTTCGAGTTTTCGGGACTTTCGAGAAACGGGCCCCTTACCCCACTGAAGCAACCACCTTCTCGAGCAAGATCTGGTCGAGAGAGCATCTTGGCTAGAGGGAGTTATTTTAGGCAGGAGTTCAGTGCAATCGGCAGAGATGCAAGAGAATGTAGGAATCATTATAGAAGACATCAGAACTGGAGTGACCAAGATGGCGAATCGGAAGGCAGCTGGCTCTGACCTAGTTCAGGGGAAATGGACAGATTTAAGAAACCGGTGGGAATACAATCTAGATTGAAAGAAAACCTACAAGACTGAGTTCATCAAGGAAATTTCCAAGAGCGAATGGTCATGGGAAGTACAGTTTTGACACGAAGGACACCCAGGCCAGCAATAATGTGGAAGAGTCTTGAACAAGCATAGGATACATACACCTCTGAGATAGCACTGCGTAGATTGCTGCGAGATTGAAACAGTACAGCACATTGTTAGTGGATGCCAAAAGCTTGGCCAGAGAGAGTGTTTGAAGCGCCACAACAAGGTGGCCCTGCCGTGGGTACACTGGGATATGTGCAGAAAGTATGGGATTGAGTGTGGCCATTGTCATTTTTCTAAATATATTCGATCAGCTCTGACACATTTTAACACGAATAGGATATTTGATAGGAACAGTATGTGGTTAGAATTGAGCGGCCAATCTTTCAAAAAATTTACCTAAGGGAACGCGAGAAAATTAGCAGTTAATTTTACAGATTTGGTAAACGCGCGCGATTCAGGGTTTACGCGCCATAAAAGTGCCCATCTTGCGCGCGCGGCCATAAAACTCTAGGGAGTTAATAAATGTACACATCCTTGAACATCATGAGAGTGGGGCATCAAGGGTGTCTCCTGTCACTGGCAAGTTGTCTGTAGAGCAGGGTCTTCAGTGGGAATACGCAAATTTCCATACCTGCACATGGCCGAGACAGCGAAGACGTCACTGGTTTATACAGCGTGGAGACGTAAAAAATACTGGGAGTTCCACCCCTGGTCAAAATTACGCTGTACAGTATTTTGGTCCTGCTGAGTGATGCCCATAGTACAGTTTGGAATATGAAGTTTATTAAAAGCATCCTGAAATTTTGCAATTGTATTTACTTATTGTGTCATATGCAGTTGGCCTCACACTGATGTTTTTGATGAATTATAACTGTGACACTCGCATGAATTGAATCCTGGCTTGCGCATGCAGTCAGGGCAGAACCAATACACACGGCAGATGAGTTAGAGCTCCGACGGCCAAAAGGAATCACAACACAAAGAATGATGCTCAAAGAAAGCCATAAAAAACAGGCTAAAATTAGGAAAGTACCTAGTATTAATGAATTCTCATTCTCTAGTGTGGCAAGAAAAGAGCAACGCGCTTTATTGTAGGTAGAGGAAGACATCTGTCCCATAAGGAACGTTTGATCAAACTTAAATTACTACCGCTAAATTATTGGCTATATTACTTTGGATTTAATTTTTTTACAAGTGTATGAAAGGGAATGTACTTTTTGCTCGATACTTTGACACAGCGCTAGTACTGAACGTTTCTAAAGACAAATAGAGATCAATATAACTCACACCATACATTTTCATGATTATTTCTTCAACAGAATTACTATCTTGTGGAATAGTATACCTGACGATATTAAGTTGGCTCATTGCTTAGGAATAAATAATAAATAAATAAATAAATATATAATAAATGAAACGTAGAAGTGACCTACATTCGCAGTCGTCCCAGACGTCTAAAAACCCGCCGAGCGAGTATAAGAACTCGTCTGTTGGACGAGTGATGTTTTAATGTCTTTTCATGAATGCTGTCAAATGTTACAATACAGAATGTACTTTCGTTCTGATAATAAACATGCAGCTTTTTTTCAGCAACGGGCTCCGCCCCTACGTATTTTTACCATTTTTGGCAGAAAAGATACCCCTTTCGTATACCTGCCATTGACAAATGGAACCCATTCCCTATATCTTCCATTGGAAAATAGTACCCCTTTCACAAACAAAAGAACACTGTATCCCCTTTCTAGCCCTCAGTCATAAGGTATGTGTTCGAAATATTTTAATTAAAGGCCTAAAATACCTAAATAACAGATTTCCCTACCCATTCATACACTTCGACTCGTGAAATCCCAACCCTTTCATATCCCTGAAGCGGTGCCTCCCCGTATAGGCCATTATAGGGAGTAAACCCCGCGGGGCGGCCGGTCTAATCTGCAGGTCGCAGGTCATTGTTTCACCAATACAGAAAGTATCCTAAACATTCTTAAAAGCTAACCTTAGGCCTAAACAAAAGTTTTTAGGCCTAAGGTTAGCTTTTATGAATGTTTAGGATACTTTCTGTATTGGTGAAACAATGACCTGCGACCTGTGACCTGCAGATTAGACCCGCCGCCCCTGAGGCGCCATCTTTGACCACGCGGTATTTTTCATGAAATGATTGCACGCTCAATTTTTCATGTATCTCACCACTCACGGCATGGTTGTTAGCAAGTCGTTTAGCTAAGCGTGACTCGTGGTCTCAGCTGGTAATGTGGCGTTAGTGACAACGTGTTTCGCCACCTCCGGCAAAACAGAAAACAAGTGGAGCAGGACCTGCTGCTTACCAACAGGAAAAACACAAAATCTTGGTACCATATAAAAGGAAGACACTAGACAGGAGCGTCGAAACTTCAGGTCTTTAAATCATAAAGTTGTAAGTAAAGGACAAATGACAACTGAAAAACCAGAGTTCCAAGCAGGGTGTAAAGCAACGACCTCCACAACACCAGTCCGATGCTTGAAACCCACTGAGCTAGTACAAGAACGCCTGCTGGGGTGAAAGGTTGTTTAAAAAGCTCTTTGAGGAGGTAGTAGCCAACAAAGATCATAAACTTTATCACTTAAATTACCCCCTGTTTTTACCTAAGGAAACGCGCCTTTCAGTTCGCTCGTCCGCATGCACTGATACTTTTATACCCGCAATGTCAAAGGAGCACACGTAGCTTTACTCTGTATAGTCTTCTAGTACTGATATTTTAGGGTTTTTTTCCCTATTTTTCTATTTTAAAATCGCTTTAAAATCACTATGCAATTCAGCCTTAGTAGGCTGCTTATGTATTAAATATTTTGAATAAACTATCTACCTTTATCTAGGTCTTGAATGGACAATGTGTCCTTCTACATGTACATCGATATTGTGGCCACATGACTTTGTAGAGCATGCAAACCAGCGGGACACATTGTGCTAATCCCATTCTTCTCGCAAGCTGGCGCGTCAACTGCCAAACTACTTGCAAACAAGCGAGAAATCTCCTTTTTCCACCATTTTGAAATTGTGTCTAGTCTCATACTCCAGCGACTAGATTCTGGAGCTCAATGCACTTTAATGCACACTGTATGTCTATTTTCTTATGCTTTTGTCACTGTTTCAGTTTGTATCAGTGTGCTACAGATTTCCAACAGAGCGAGGATACATAAAATATTACGCTCACAAGTTTGTAACTTAAACGTTCCCACTGACTATAGTTAATTTTTCTTTCTTGCAATTGCTGCGCATGTGCCAGGCAGTGAGACTAGCCCGAGTAAAAGACACTATCCACCTACAGCGCTTTCGAGGGCCAATCTAGGGGTATTTGAATAAGTGCTTGTATATATACATGTAGGAGATGATTATGATACACTGAATTTTAATTATTGCTTAAATATTGCATCAGGTTCCCTGAATGGCATTACATCCCAAATTGCAAGCATAGAAACGTGCTTTCCTCTTCATTTCAAATATTTCATACAAAAGGGAAACGAAAGGATAATTACAGTAAAATCGACAGCATTTTAATTTCTGTGAAAAAATATTCAACACAGAACAATAAATCTGCTAAATATCATATGACAAGATGACAAATGCCCAATATTTTACATGTATAACACATTAATAATTATTATTTAATACACAAATATTAAAATCTATAATGGAGTAACCAGTGCTCAAACCAGAACCTTATAGGCCCAGTTCAGACGCCGCTGCACTCGTGTGCCAAACGCAGGGTTCTCCCTAGTTTTCAGAGCAACAGGTTTGGCACCTTTTCAAACCGGTAAAACAATTGGTTAATGTTGGACGTTCTGCAAAGGATAAGTGACTTCTGAGCGTTTGCAGACGGTTATAAGTGCTCTTACAAGCGGTAAATTTTACCGGTTACCGCCTGATAAGGAGAACCCTGCAAATCTACATTGTAACTGATGAATTAAGTCAGGCAAAAGAGCAGCGTCTGAGTCAGTTTGGTACGGCAGTTTTAAAGGGCCACCGACAACCCAAGTCTTTGCGGGCGTGCAAGCTATTGGCGCCATTTTCTGTAATACAGAAACTAGTATTTCTTGAAAAGTCAAATTCCATCGCCTCACATCGTCGTGTTTTGGATGCCCAGTAGCTTCAAACTTCGTTAATATTTTCCTTAATGTTTAAATATTGTATTTTTGGCGTTATTTGGGTGTTGTATTCGTGTTAAAAGCAAAATGAAAACTGTGAAGAAAGGTCGTCCGCCGAGGAAGGAAAAGAGCCATGTTATTTGGCTCACTACTTCAACCTTAAGATTATGGAACGAAAGGAGGAAGGCGTTTGGATGAAAAAAACAAATCGAACAGCGAATTCGCAGAAGTTCTTCTTCACGGGATGTTTCTGAAGCGAACCGGCCGATTCGATTGCCCGGATAATAACAACAACAAAGGCGCGCAAAGGACACTGGTTGTCGGTGGCCCTTTAATTCAGTGCAGCAAAGTTGTTAAGTTCATTACACGGTCTGCCGCATTATGACACATTGGAGCGGCAGCTGATTCATACGGCGCTCTTCTCATGTGCCGAACCAAATGCATCAATTACAGTATGGTGTTGTATGATCTTCCCGTGATTAACTCCTTCAAGTATTTGGTAACACACCCGGTCCTTCGCTTTCTCTGTATATAAAATACATATTAGGTTTGACACATGTACAGAATTCCATCTAATAAGCTGTCGTGCCAATGTCACTCCAAAGTCGGACCTAACTGAATTAGGTTCGGCACATGAGTGGAGTGGCATCCGAACTGGGCCTTAGATCCAAAAGAATAATGATCATACATTGGTTCCAATCTCCAGCTTGGTAGCCAACTTTCAATGCAAGCCCCTTGAATTGTTATAACGAATTGTTAAGCTCTGCATCGCGTAAAATTGAAGCATCTCTTAACTGATTGAGTAGAGTCTCTTCATCTTTGCTACTCAATGCTGATTCAACTTGTAATGGGGGTTCTATAAGAGGTTCATCTCCAGTGATCTGAAAAAAAAAATCCAGGAAAACAATATTGTCAAGTTTTCTTTATTTTGATTGCTCAGGATTACCAACTCTACATACAAGTACTGTGATACTGAACCTAGGATTGCATGAAGGATTGCACGATAAGTCCTGTTTATTTCAGAACTCGTGTGTAAACACAATCCAACATGCACCACTCACAACAATATAATTTTATTATTGTGCGAGAGATTACTGTAAACACCCACAGATAAGCTGCACCTTTTTTTCCAAAAATAGGCACTAAAAATCAGGGGTGCAGTTTATCTGTGGAAACACGATTTGAAAAAGGCTGCTTCGGGTGTCTGGTTTTCCATCTTCACATCTGATCTAATGCCTGGTTACTAAGCTCACCACCATCATCATCATCGTTAATTCACCTTTATCACGCGGCGGCCATTTTGGAGTCCGCTGGGAATAAAGGCTTTGTCTTTGCATTGTCTTTGCCAGTCCAGCCTCACACTGAATGAGAGGTTCGACGGGACAAATCTTTTGTTTGGACATTGAGTGATATGGGTCTATTAGTCAAGCAGGTCAGGTAAAGAGGGCAACTGCATAGCTGATGTGGACCTACTATTAAAATAATGCAACTTAAAACTAATAGTTACAGCTAATACAAAAGCATACAGTCATATTATAAGAAATTTGAGTAAAAAGATCAATCATATTAATTTAAATTACAACGATAGAAAATATATTACATGAGAGAAATTGATTTGAATATAACTTAAATCCTTATTACAAATTGAAGAACTACCCTTGCAATATTGTAATTGTTCTCAACTATTGAATGGATCTTAATTAGTCTGAAAGATTATTCCAAGCAATTGTTGAGCCCTAAATGAAAAAGTACATTAATTTTATTTTGTACTATGGCCAATTTCAGATCTAGGCCTCTTAACAAAATTAATTAAAACATTTAATTCTACATTCACTTCCCTTTTTCCTTCAGATTTTGAAAGCGTGTTTGCTTGACACCTGACTGGCAAAATTTTGAGTTTCCAATTATATCCAAAGGCTGTTTTCTTTGAGTGCAAGTTTTGGATCTGGATTCCGCCATTGCTCACGTTGAAGACTGACTGATTGAACCTCAGAGCGTTGGATCAAGGATAAGATGACGTCAAATACTCACTAGCTTAAAATTGCAGCATGTAAACGCAGCTTATTATACATGCAAAACACGAGTTTAAAAGTCTGAAAGCTCGAAACTCCCGTGCTTCATATTAATTTAGGTGCGTGTACACACACTGCATTTTTAAACTAGCGAGTCTTTGACATCATCTCATCCTTGATGCAGCTCTCTCAAGATTTCTAAAGTTAGTAATGGCAGACCATTAAATAGGAAAATTTAAGTCAAAATAAACAGGTGTCTTTTTGAAAGGAAGGCTTAAAACTTCGGTCACTTCGTGTTCACTTAACATAGTTTTGAAATACAAAGAAGTAGAATTGATTTTTGGTCATACATGTAGTAGCACTTTAAGCTACACGGTATGAATGTTGGAAAAACTTATAACGGAAAAACTGTGTGGAATGGAGAAACTCCTGTCAACAAATAACCCCCAGGTACCAGAAAAAGATCAGTCATATGTCAAAGTTGGTAGAAACCATGTGTTCATTATGGGATTTTCAAGGATCCTTTGAGGATCTTCTTAAGATCTTTGTGGATCTTTCCCAAATGTTTCCAAGAAACTTAAAAACTCTGTAAGGATCTTTTCAAGATCTTTGAGGATCCTCAAAAATCTTCCCTAAGATCCTCAGAAGAGGAAACTCTGACTATTTTTCTTACCACAGAATTGAAAAGTGATCTCCTAGCTGGTGAAATGTGTACAACTCCATTAGCTGGACTGTTGTGGGGAACTGAATAAATAGGTTGTGGAGAATTTCCACTGGGTGTTGAGAGTCCAAATGGATTATTAGAGGGTGAGCCAGTACTGGATCCTGCATTAGAAATCATTTCTCTCCCTAATGTTGACAACTGTTGTGTAAGTCCTAAAAGTCCACCTTCGTCCACACATAAAATAACCCATATGACGTCTAAAAAGAAGGAAAAGGAAACACATAAAAATTACTAATCCCAATGGGGACGTAGTAACTTACAGTAGGATGGCTTAACGACAGGTTGGAAAAACCTTAATCAAAAGGAACCAGTTCATAACAATAAGATCGCATTTGACAAAGGAGATTGCAGACCTAATTCTTTTGTGTTAGTTTCCTTGTGTCCTTTGTGTTTGGTATTCCTGAGCATGACAATAGCCATTCATTCTTCAGGCACCCCAGTTAACAAGTAAAATCGTCTGGTGTTTGACGGAGTAAAATCTGTAAAGTCTCACTCCCGGTCAACAGCTTTATAATATTTTTCAGGGGCAGTACATAGTTGGAAGTGGTCGATATTAATTTTATTGGGGGAAGTCAAAACTTGTTATTGATTTGTTCTTTGTTGCAGACATTCTTTATTTATTACTTTTGAGTCTTAATTCACTGAGCAGGGTGTAAAATGCGTATTTCTTGCAACAGTTTTAATTTGATTGCAGGGTTCCTGTTACATGTAGATTTTGCCACTCTATAAAATTCAAGGAGTTTTCAAGAACCAGAAATTGAGTTTTCAAGGAGTCATTATAAGAAGATTTCTATACACTGTACATGCTGAAAAAGCATACCTTGATATTCCTTACTACATCCTACAAGTTAAGTGCACTCATGGGCATTTTCATTAATTTTTGGTTTTAATGTTTCCCTAATATTATAGTCAATTTTGGGCTCAATTTTTGAAATGTCTCTTTACTTAATAGCATGATGCAATCTCAACTATTTTCACCCAAGCAAAAATTCAAGGTGTTTTCACACAGTTTTCCACAAAATCTTTTTTTTTCAAATGGCTTTTCAAGCACCCTTGAAGTCCAAAATTAAATTCCAGAGCTTTTCAAGGACTTCAAGGAGTAGCACAATTAACCCTGTGATTGAAAAGATTGAAAACTGCTTTTTATATAAGTTAATGTACACATAAAAAGTGAATATTTATCTTACCTCCAAAATACTGTCCAGCCGGATTGCACATGCGCCACTGACCTTGATACATGCCTGTTTTACCAGGTGAAATCATGTTTACACAAAGATCATAATATTCACCAGCAATAAGTGGTTTTACAGACACCAAATTTACAGGACCAAGCTGATCTCCTGAGGTGAACTTTAGAAAAACTCCAGATGGCCATGCACTGTTACCTGCGAAATTGAGAGGAGGCAACAGTTCTAGGACTTGTTGGTTGCAGCTGCAATCAAATTTAAGTCAATAGACCTTTAAAAAAAATGCATGCAGACTAAGTTGACACTGGAAGGCTGACAATTGCATCTGCGTAACCCTGAAAGTAGGTTACTCTGAAGAAATAAAAGGTCAACATATTCATTATTGTTCACAGCCAAATCAAGGCTTGTATCTTGGTAACCCAGAGACCAAGCTGCATTAACTGCATGAACATATACGGTGGGTGCAGGAAACAGCACCAGAGCTTTCAAGTCTCATGCATTTTGATGCAATCTCATGTTCTCAAGCCAACACAACCATTTCTCATGCATTGGCGCTTTAATTTCTTCTAGAAGTGCTCATGAATTCCAAATTCGTTCCTTCACCTACACTAAACTTCAGCCAAAGTTCAATGTGTTTGTGTGCAGCCAATTATCTTGTTTCTTCAGGACTTTCACCCGTTAATATATGAACTATATGCCGATATGTTAGCTCAGGCTGAAATGACATGGGCTCTCTTAGCAAACAGCATGAAAGAAACAAAATGGCAGACTCAACGGTGCATTTTCAGTGATCTGAGACGTCCAAATTTTAAAAATTGTCCAGGGAAACATGCCCCGGACCCCCTAGAATTGTTTGGCGTCTCTGGCACATGAAACACATAACACTTGCACCTTTGGCGCAATCTCCAGCAACCATCTCATTCTTTGGAAGACTAGAGAGCTCTGCAGCACCCCCCCTTGGTTTTCATATTAGTCATTTACTTAATTACGATGTAGCAATAAAGTGTTGTAGTTATCCTATTGGTCATCAAGTACCGGTATTTTGTTCCTCATGAAATGGTGCTGACATCTGCTTACCATTATTCTGAATTCGCCAGGTTTTCACAAAAGTTGTGTTGGGTGGGACAGATTCCCCTTCACCTATCGTGACATCACGAACAAATGCCATACTTGGTAATTTATCTGGAGGACTGTTAAAATCATAATATGCACCTACTGCTGCCTGAAACACAAGTAGATAGAATAGATCATCATCTTGGTCTTGAGGCTACCAAACATTAATAGCCTGTCACATGTTTTAGTTCTAAATGGCATCTTGTTCACAGTCTTCTTTAATATTATACATCATGAATGGCAATTTTTAGCACCTTTTGATTATGTACATGTATGGGAAAACATGTTCAAAAAACACTAATCCCTGTCGACAATTACATACACTAGATTGTGTGACATTCACCACAGAATACTTTCATCGTCAGATTTTGAAATTGAACTGACATTTATTACATCTTGTTAATTTTCACTCACAGTTCTTCAACTACAATAGTGACACTAATACATGTACTGAAAGATTGTGTAAAATAACTTAAAATTGTAGACCCTTGCCAGCATAATTTGTGTTCAAAAAGATTAAAAAATAACCTCTTTCTGCTGGTTTAGTACAATGCAACACCAGCACTTGTCGTTTGTAGGCGGACATTTCAAACGAATCAGGTCTGTTATTGTCATTATTATAATTCGAAGCGCACGTTTCCTCACTGAAACACACACAACAGCAAACAGTGAAAGGCTTATCATTTTTTTAAGAAGTTAAAAGAAGAATGAAAAAGAGATTGGTTTACTTGGAACGCCAATGAAAAAAAGGGTTGGAATTGTTTAAATAGTAATCGCTTTCACGATAATTGAGTTTAAAATCAGAATGGAGAAAAAAAGGTTCGGAAAGGAGTCCTCAACGTTTTATTAAGAATTAAGTCAACATAAGCATAAACCTAAGATCTTCATCACGTAAGCTAAAATGACAAAGTAGAGGACACAAACTATTATTTACCTGAAGATTCCTTGTCACGGGATCCCGCGTCAAAATAAACACATACATTAGAACATTGAACTCTCTCAAATTACTAGCATTAAATATTGGATAGGGAAAAACCCACCCAAGAAAATCATAAAATCAATAACAAACGCGCTAACCAATTTGTCATGTCGAGAAAGAAAGCGCATCCGGAAGGGTTAAGTTGAAAGTCTAACAACCGTTGAAGCTCATTTATGAGCACATCGCGATCCGTTGTACCAAGGCAGCTAAACTTTGATAAGAGATCACTATCTAATTCACAATCCACATCCATCTTAAGCCTTGTAATTCCGCCAGATTCCCAAAAACGTCGATTTTGAACAACGCATTTTAAATTAATTGGTTCGATAGAACAGCCAAACCAAACTCCCTGACGTCATATAATTCTTGGAATAATACTGACCAAAAGTACTGACGTTTCACTTTAGTACCCAGTACTGCATCATTTAAGGTCAGTTGTCTTCTTTTGACTGATGGCAGATTTTGCAACAAACCCGCACTATGAGGCGAGGGTTTGAGCAGGAGAGCCGTTATACTTTGTCTAAACATTCTAAAGAGTTTAAAAATAAGGTAAAGTCTCCCTTTTTTGAGAATTCCTCGTAAAGGTAAGTTCATATCAAACTCATCCTCATCAATGTTTGGAGGAATTATTTTCCTATTTCACGATCACTTTTTATCATCTTAGGTTAGGGTGTTGATTGAGAACGACGATGAAAGATCAGCATTTTTTGAGGCACTCAAAGCATACCAAGAGTAAGAAATGCGACTTAGTTGTTTCTATTATAATCAAAGCTCAAAACCTAACCTGGATAATTATTTTCTAAGCCAGACTTTTTGAAATTTTTAAGACTAATGCAGAAACTTTTATCAATTGGTTAAGGAGGCTCGAAATAGTTTCTCCTTTTTTCAAACAAATAAACATATTCTCTCTTTAGATACAGTTAGGGTAATGATATCAAGACGAAATTTGGCCAGGGTATTAAGTACCCATCGTAAATTTCTCACCTTATATTTTCTTCCAAAATAACGTTACCATGGCAACGATATTAGGCATTTCTTTGAGCCTTAAAATCAAGATATATTGTCTTTTTTGAAGAAATGGGACAGTGAAATCTTCCCATTCAGCGAACTACATGTACCAGATAATGTCAGAAATACCCTCTGAAATATTTAAAATTCAACAAAATCTGTTGACCAGTTTTTTTGAAATGTGTCTCTATTTTTTTTTATGCCTACAGGTTTTTTTTTAATTTGAAAGACCAAGGTTTTAAATTACTTACTTACCTTAATCCTCTTTGTGTTTTGAAACACATATTAAAGGCTTCGGCCAAAGTGCACCATTGGCTTCTGTCAGGTGCTCATCGTTGCAGGTGACCCCATGTACAGCTGTTCTCCTTCATCTCTTCTCCACTGTCCTCCGCCAAAAAAAAAATCAAATTAATCTAAGCTAACATGCGAAAAATGAAAAAAAATTCACCGTCCGGAAGCAGAGAGTTGCAAAATCAGGAAAAATGAGCAGGTTTATTACAGTCCTTGTGTGAGTGGAGCTACATGTACAGGCCAACACAAACGGATTTAAGTGACCATTAAGCCGTTTGTCTGGAATTGCTGTAGTTTTCGTGAATAGGAGATGTCTATTTATATTCCATATATGAAGGAATTAGGAGAAAGATGAGCGAAATTAGCGGTTTTTGTTTATTTCTGGTGATCCATTTGAATCATGAGCTGACGCAAGCAGCTTACGAATTGCGTATGTGGCTTACGTGTGTGCACTCAGCTGAAAACCCTTTCAAGCCTCCTTAAGAAAAGTGGGGGGGGGGGGGGGGTGTAAAATCTTTATCCAAGGGTTGTGGGTGGAGGTGGGGGGAATCCATAACTACATGTAGGATATTGAGCTCAACATTCAGCAGGTTTTAAGCACAGCTCACATTCCACATGTCAATCGTTACAGGTCATTGTTTTACCTGTACTGAAGCAACCCTAAACTTTCAATTTGGCTATCCGTTGGCCTAAACATCATTTTTAGGCCCAATGAGGCCTAAGTTTACCATCATTATTTACAGGTTTTGTAATGAGTGACATGTGAAAAGTGACCTGTATTTTAAACCTGTCATTCAACATTAGCAGAATGCAAGTTCTAATCTTGGGTATCCTGTGCAAAGTGTGAGCCTTAGCAAGTTTTCATTCGTCTGCTTTTTCGGCGCAATCTTGCATTACATCATACATACCTGCGCATCTCGGTTTTTTTTTACGTCATATTGTGCAAGTGACGATTACGCACCGTAAGTTCACAGCTCATTATTACCACCATGATATGCATAACTTTGTGTCTGGAAATTCTTCAGTTAAAAGATTCGTACAGATTCTATGATCACTTTCCTTTGGCATCAAGTTCGAATGTACAAGATGCTGATTGGGGGGTTAGGTCATGCATCAATAATTAGTTTGGTCATCTGCAGTTGGTGTCAGAAGCTTGATTGATGGAAGGCATTTAATGTCGTTTGGCCGTTGGCAAAGAAGAGAAATTCCGCAGAATTATGAAAATCGCAGTAAATCAGATTTTTTGCCATTTGTGTCTTGCATGTACAGTGTATATTAAAATCACCTGGGACATTTATAACAACATCTCAGGGCTATTGTATATTAACCCTTTGATGCCTAATTTTTACTCTTATGCTAGACAATGGGTTCACTCGCTGAAAAATTCCGTATGTCCCATTAAGTGACTAGTCTTGATAAATTCACTGTCTAGGTCTAACTCCATCACAAAACTTGTAAGTGATCTGAAAGCAGTCATCAATACTCCCAAGAGACATCCACTCTTCCGAGAAGTAAGGTGAGGAAAGGGTTCAGTGATTGTGCTTTCTTGATAATACATTTTCTTTTTCTGTCGGCAGTTTTAATCCCTCTCCTACTTTTCTTGGGAATGTTTGGATTAGAGGAGAATGTTCTGCAATTAATTCTGTTTCCACTCTAATACATGTACTTGTATCTTACATGTATTACCCTTTCCTCTGCAGACTTCCACTTTATACACGCAGTGTGCAAAATCTGCATTGGTTTTCTTTTTACTACATGCAGGTATTTAATAAAGCCAACTGATACCACTTCCTACCTGAATCTGATTCCAAAGTCCCCAAGGTACTGTAATTAACAGTTTTTACTGTTTTTATCACTAAATACTGGTACACCATAATTACCCTGAGCATACAATTTAACCATTATCGTTCACCATTAACATGAACAACATTCACTGGTCCGAAATTTCTTGGTGTGAACTTGACAAATGCATGCCAGAGGTTAATTTCAATAAACTTCAAAGTTGGTAACTGGTTTAACAGAGTATTAAGAAGCAACTTTTGTCTTTGTCAGTTGTCATTGTGTATTTATCTTAGGTCTTAAAGAATAGAGCGAGTTTCAATCGAGTGTCATAAAACCAAAACTGAAGTAATTATTACTTTGGCCAATCAAAAAGGATGGAGACAATCCAGTAAACCAATCAAAACTTGAGGTAATTTAACACATAGCCGACACAAAGCATGGGAAAATGTTCATGCATGAAGCGTGATTGGTTTTGGTTTCAGTTCTGATTGGTTGAAAAAGTGGCACAAGAACTTTGAACCAATCACTGAGTGAAGTAATGCAAAACCAAAGCAATTCGCTAATTACTTTCGACACCCAATTGAAAACGGCTCTATCTTTTTAATTACAGGGACTTCAATTTAGGGGAAAAAAATACCTGTAACTTTTCCAAGTGACTGTCCTTTTTGAAACCACAGATACATGGGCACAATGTCAGGACTGTTATAGAGCATCTGCACTGTATCAGCAGAGAAGAGGAGAAAGCCTATTTTATGAATTAAAAGTTGTCTGTCGAAATAAAGAATTCTGATGAGATTTTTTGGCATGCCTAGCCTTCAATTTGCAGAAAATTAGATTTTGAGGAAGTGTTGTAGAATGATTGAATTATGCATTGCTACCTCGATCAGCCTTTTATAATTTAATTGAAGGAAATTAATTTGTCAGCAGTCTAAACTTTGAAGTACTTGTATTCCTCTTGGTAGTGTGGTAAAAAAAAATGTCAAATTATTTTGTCATTCACTTTCAGTGATGGAATTCGCCTTATCAGGGTCCAGCATTTTGGAAATGGAGGCATTGGTTTTAGTGTCCGAGGAGGTACATGTACAATGTATATCATATTTTTGGTTTTTTTGCCACTAATATTTTCTTATAACCCTCAGTTAGTATTTTTATTTATTGGCAAGTTTGAAATAATCTGCTATGCCGCCAGGCCTACAGTATGTGGATAACTATTAGTTTGAGAAGTGGACTGTTCTGAGACTAGCTTTTACAACCCCCTCTATTAACATTGACAAGTAAATGTCATGTCAGTGACAACAGGTTTCTCGCCTCACACGCCCTATGGGCGTGTGAGGCTCGCGCGCTTCACACGCGAGGGTCACGCTTACGGTGCTTCGCGCCTTCCGAAAATGGAAGAAAACGACTGTTTTGCAGTCTACAGTTTTCTTGGCAGTCTTACTTTTAAATTTAATAACATTACCTCTACGTCTACTCAAAAACTATGTCCCCTTTAATTAATTAAGTGACTTAGACTTGTAGTTTTCATACGTTTTGTAATAAATAATCATTTTAAATTAGCGTTTTATTAATTTTATGCACTGTGTTGTGGGTTCGAGGGAGGGGCTTTGTGTTTTCTTATATTTTTTTTTGTTTTCCAATTCTTATTTTCTGTATACATATCGTCGCTGCACCAGGGGAGGACACACGTCACAGAGTTATCCACTGGATATCGCTATCCACCTTTTGAAGAACTGGTGCCAGATGATTTTACTCATCATGGGGGGCAGGAGTGAATGGATTAATCTTGTTCGATAGCCAAGCAACCTCTCTTTAATTTGGGGCCTTGTAAAATCACCCTAAACTTATGGCTATGAGTCAGAGCTGAATTACCAGTATTCTAAAATTAGATGTAGAGTACTGTAACAGTAAACACCCGCATATACATGTAAGAACACATCCTTCAGGTTTAAGGCTGATCGTGTTCTCATTTGAGGGGTGCTTAGTGAGAAATCAGCCTGAAATTGTTCTGAAAATGTTCTTAGAATTGGTTTCAGAAATACTTTAAATTATAATATATTACTAGAGGTTTAATTAACATACAATCATGTACAATGCTGTTTTGTAATAGATTTTATAGTTTGCAATGGTCCTGAAGACCATTATTATTTATACAATGTAAGTACTTTCAATTATTGATATAAGTTACTGTACTGTATTGTTTCGTTATCCTTAGCTAATACCCTTTCCCTTTGTATTAAGAGCATGTTTTATTTATCAGGCTGAATTTTTTTCTTATTTATATGGTGCTTTATTGGCCAAATTTTAGCCTGATGTTCTTAATCCACTTGTTCTTATATGCGGGACGGTGTAACTGTATTCTAAACAATAAACTTTAATTAAACAACCAAAATATACATCAAGGGTATTAATTCACTTTACTAAAAAATTGTTTGTCAAAAGGTCGTGAGCATGGCATTGGAATCTTTGTATCTCTTGTAACAAGACGGTCACAAGCTGACATTGTTGGATTAAGGGTAATAATTACATGTACCTAGTCATTTTACAAATAAAGCTTTAATTTTTGCAAAGTATTTTAAAGGTAATTATAAATTTATTAAATTAAATGAAGCAACATTACTATGTCCTACATGACTTTTGTACACTGTATCTACATTTATGAGAGTTAATTGCCCATAAAGTTGATTTAGTAATAATTTTTTTAAAAAAACATTTAATTTAATAGTAATACTTTTGTTATAATCATAAGGTTGCCAGCCTGCCAGCAGAAACACAGTACAAATTTACAGTACTATGCAGGGTTTATGTGTTAATCACAAGAATTATATGACTGGAGTATGTCTAGAATGAGCACTCCTAGTTGCAATTATTTTAAAAATATTCTATCAGATCACCCTTGCTATGAATTGATAGATAACCAAAGAGGCGCGTAACGCCGAGTTGGTTATAATAATTTTATATCCAGCAAGCCCGAGTGAAATAATTGTTACAAGTATAAAAACTCCAGGATCAACTCTTCTTCCACTGAAGCATAGATTTCTGCCTTGGTCAATTTCCAGTCCAAAACGACTTTTGTCTGCCTTTTTTTTTTTCAGACATGTAAAAATGTTTTCAGCTCTCGACATATTAGGTACAGCAAGTATGTGAACTGATGGCCTGTGACCAGCGAGCCAATGAAAATGCTGCAAATCTGAAATCTGTAGTTCAGTTTTTAATAATATGACGACTGGTGTAGCCAATAGAGGGTTTACGGTCAAGTCGCCCGAAAGTCATCTCGCCCGAAGTTATGTCGCCCGAAACCAGAGTCATGTTGCCGCTATCTTGATTACAGCACATGCGCAATAATCATCACATGGTTGCTAAGCAAGAGTTTGACGTTGTGGTAAATTCAGACACGCAAACATATTGATTGCTAAGAACTAAGAGACCATTCTCAGCTATGTGATCTTGCAGCTGCACAACAACGGCTCCCTCAGTCAGCTTAGAGACATAAGATAGATTACTCACAGGGTGAAGATTCTTTTTCACTTGCTCAGCACCAGTTTGCTTAAGCAGCAGAGTAACAAGTGCTGTCTTCCACCGATCCGCAAAACGACCTGATGACAGGGAGAGGTTGGTCATCCAGGCAATCACCGGTGCTGGCTCATCAAGTCACTCCACGACCAACGAGGTCAGCATCAGGTCGACCGAGCAAGACTTTTTAAAGCAGCCACTGATCAAAGCTTTAACATTATCAACAGACAGGTCCTTGAATTGTGAGACTGAAAGATACCATGTCAAAGGTTTCACCATGGTCCGAGGTATCAAAGAATCGGGTGTTGTTATCACTGCTCAGCGCTGCATGGATGTTTAACACCTTTTGCTCAAAGTAGCTGCCGATGTCGTTGGTTACGAATTCCGCATCGCAGTGGTCCGGAACCTTGAACGTCCGAGGCTGAGCCTTTAGGGATTTTACAGCTTTAAACAATTTGCCTCATCATGGCTGTTATCAAGAATAAAGTTGATAAGATACTCAGATCTAGCACTATTCAGAAGCATGGTTGCATAGTTCTTGGCTCTTTTAAAGACCACAAGGTGTTCAGGATGACCCGACTTACGCCACTTATGCTCAGCATGCCGCCTAGCTCTTATAGCGCACAGAGTCGTCAACCCATAGGACTCTAGGTCTGTTTACTATTATAGTCCTTGTAAGCAAGGGGATGCAATGATCGATTGCTGCAGAGAGGGCATTATTATAAGAGCAAACCAGCTCATCCAAATCCGTGCAGTGAAGATCAGTATCATGCATCAAGTCACTTTTGAGCCTGGCAATATCAACTGCCTTTATCGTCTGGTAAGACAGGGTCTTCTTAGCAAACGCCCGTTTCATAGAATTTAGTCTGGAGTTTACTGCGGCATGGTCAGAGAAAAAACGACAAAAAATCAGCTAGTGTGTGGTCAGGCCAATTTAGGATACCGGTAGTAGTGTACATGTATTTTGATACATTTTAAATTGATTTATTTCTAGGCTGGTGATGAAATACTGAGCATCAATGGCTTGTACCTCGCAGACTCAACACATGCAGAGGTTGTCAACATTTTAAGATCTCGCAAAAATATTCTTCTTAAAGTACGGAGTGAGTATTACAAACATTAATTCAATACGATACAATTTATTTTAAAAAAATTGTATTGTGCAATTATCAATACCAGCAAATTTCAATTGCGCATGCATTACCATTTTATTAATTTCATTCAACATCATACCACCACCGTGACTGGAAATACAGCTTACAACACTTTGGATCACATATCAGATAATTTTTTTTAAAAATCTTATTTACAGGTACAGGAAAGGTTCCATGCAAGATGTAAGTGCAGTATTTTTTTTCCAGCCATCCCACAATTAGACAGAATTCTGGCATCTCTGCAAACTGATTGGCTCTGAACAGAAGCAAAAAAGTTTACAGATGTAGTCTGATCTCTAATCATGGGCATGAGCTCATGCAACTGTACTAGAGGTAGTACCTCTTTTTGTCACTGATTAGAAATAGATCTGTAGAGCAGGATTCACTATTATATTTGACTGTAACTCTTATAGAATCAATCGAGTAGCTTTGTTGTCACCGTTATTTTGTTGGAAAAATAACAACAAGCAAATAAAACAAGACTAGGTAGTGCTGGAAAAATGGGGCCTTGACTTATTAGGTTTTATAGCCTCCCGCATGGTCACTTTTAATGCAAGGGGTCGAATCTTGACTGCGAGTGAAGTACCTACAATAGAAGTTTCTGAAGTTTCTACAATAGGAAGAGTTTTGAGTGTCTGGACAGTTTGTTTTTGTTATCTATCTATATATATATATATATATATTTTTTTTTTTCTTGCTATCACAAATACTCCAATTCCATTGTTGTATTAAACAGACATGATGTTATCAGCTGGGAAACTGCTGAGGGAAAAGAAAATGTGTATTATCATCCTGACTTGCTGGTTAGTTGATACAACGTTGATGTTATCAAAGAGCTTTATTCTGACACCTATTTGCACCCTATTAAAAGAAAAGGATTTTGCCCCTTGTATGAAATTTTTTGAGGCTTGGGAAATAATGATTTTAGTAGTCTTATATTTTTGCATTTTTCAAGGTTTTGATTTGATTGATTACAGGATTATCTGATAAAGGAGGGAGATTTTCTGGATGATTCCCGGTTTGAACCAGCGCCAGATGATAAAAAAGTGACGTTGATTGTTGGGACGAAAGGAATTGGCTGCAGGTTGGTTTTTTCTTTTAATTGATCCTTTGAAACTCCCAAGCAAATTTCTCCCAAAAGGCATTAAGACATAATCATATTTATCAAACTTGTACTTCCATGAAACTCTCGCTTTTACCCCCACAAAGTCACATGTAATGATGTGATAATCGGAAAGTCGTAGGTTCGACTCCTGCACAGGAGCACTGGGATTTTTCCGATCATTTCGTATACCTCAGCGGTAGAGCATCCGAACTAGTAATCGGAAGGTCGTAGGTTCGACTCCTGCAAAGGAGCACTCGGATTTTTCCGATCATCCCCTATAGCTCAGCGGAAAAGCATCCGAACTAGAGCACTCACTCGAATTTTTTCCGAGTATCTACCAGTAAACATCGATACATACATTTATATCTCGTAAATCTCTTCATTTGGTTCTCCGGGGTTAACATCCTCTTTAGGTTTATTATGAAATTATTACCAGCTTGCAGTTGGCTTGATAGCTGGATAACTTTTTTCTTTATAGGTAGAGCACTGTGCTGGTATGCTAGCGGTTATGTGTTAAAATTATGTTCAAGACTGAATTTTTTAGGCTTTCCCTTCGTTGCTGCTTAAGTAATTTTCATAACATTACTCCTATAATCTAAAAACCTTTAACACTCCTATTAAGAGTTGTACGATATACGTCCATATATACGTTTTTCTTCTTTGCCAAACCTCCACACAGTGTCCGGAATGGTATCCCTGGCAAAGAAGGACTGTTTGTCATATCCGTCACCTCTGGGTCTCTGGCTGACAAAACAGGCGTTAGGGTGAGTTATCAAGCCTAATTGTGCAAACTCGTGGTTTCATATTTTTTCTCAAAAAGATGCTTAAAAGTTGCATTAAACAAGAACTTTGGTCTCGCTTGTAAAGAATAGAATCTGTAATTTTGTGCACATCTCTCTTGACTTCTTATTGTGTTATGTCAAAGGGTAGCGAATGGTCCTCAGATCTCCCGAGGGAGAGGCTAACATGGCTAAAAGCTCGACGACGAAAATTAATAAAAAGTAAGATCAGAAAAGTGTATATAGTTACACTATACTAAATAGAGGCAGTAGAGACTATGTTCAATTCGTACACTGGCACCCTGAAAGATGAACTTTATTCAGATCGGATCAGAATTGTTTCCAAGTGGTTTAAGATGTGGTGGCAGATTCAAAAGCGGATTCCATTTCAATCAAATATTATATAGAAACGAGTTGTCCATTACGAGAATATTGTGAATGGCTACACCACACTCAAACCCGTACCGCAAAAATTGTATTTTGATAACCTGCATGCATGCAGCTGGCAGTAAATTTAATTTTTAATGGGTTTTATATTATTGGAAAACTCGCTACCTGACTAGGGAATTCCTCGTTAAACTTCACGCGAAAAACCGATATCGCACGAATCGCCGCCAAGTGATGACTGTGTGACATCGCTTTTTCAAGCACAGCTTTTCAATTTACCTTTTGGCGAATGTTGCAGTATTAAATGCGCTTAAAAAAAAGCCATCTCAAAGAGCTGTCTCGACTGTCAGGTACCAGGAAATTCTTCTTCCTCACTTCCGCCAGGTTTTTGCATTGTAAATGGACAAATTTGCTTTGAAAACATAGTTGTTCCTAATTTTTGCCTCAGTTGCTATGTAACGGCGCCACTCGTTGCTACGGTGCAATAGTGATCAGCCTCGTTTTAAAGTCGCAATTATGCACTGAATACCTCGTCTCGAT
>NC_090890.1:33128045-33135545 GCF_036669925.1 Montipora capricornis | reverse complement strand
GAAGGAAATGATTACAAAAGTAATTCCAGTGAGTAATCCATTACTATGGGATTGTTAACGTTTCCTGCATCAGTGCTTTCGATTGTTTCAATAACAATGGAATAAAATGGGCTGACGTGACAGTTTGCCCATGCGCAGAGACGTGAAACTCTCCCTTTAAGCTGGGAAAAATGAATACGTTTTCAAGTTACGATCTATTTCTCAGATAAACTTAAGCAAATTTGTGAATTACGAAACATTTTTATGACTCAGGCTAAGAAATTTGGAGGTGACGTTTTTGATCTCATAAAGAGGATATTACATGGCCGCGCGAGGATACGAATTTTATCTTCGAGTGCTGAAACTTTTTTTATTCATTTTCGAAATAGCAAAATAGTGCAATTAGAAGTGGTCACCTATCGCAAAATGCCTGTCACAAAAATGTTATGAAATTCGGATATAAAGTTATAAAGGGGAAATATAGACAATAATACTTACATTTTCTGTTCCAAAAAGTCAAAGTTCTAATGAAGAAGAGAAAAATTCTATAACCCTGAGCGGGAAGCTCTCTTGTAATTGGCTAATCATGTTAGTAACCATGGCGACACCAATATCCTCACACGTGAAAGATAAAAATAGTATCTTCACCGCGGGCTGTGAAAATATTATTTTTATGTGAGAATATAGGATATAGGTGTCGTCATGATAACTAGACGATTAACCAATAAAAAGTGAGCTCTCCCTTCATTGTAAGATACTTTTGTGCTGTGATATAATCTTCTCTTCTACATTAACGTTTTTATGACTCAATTTGACATTATCATGATTTGTGTTTCATAGCTTTCATATCTAGCTTCATGTGACAAATGGCTTTTTTTAAAGTGTTTTAGTGGTTGATGACCACTTTTTAGCCATTTCGAAATGACTAACACAAGTTGTTTTTAATCTGGACATTTCATCAGTATCTATGTAACTGTGCTGATAGTATCTCGCACTCGATCGCTGCCCTCGCACGTGGGAGATTATAGGGAGCTTTAAGCACGCGCGTTTTTGAGACGCGTATGCCAACCGGAAGTTTTGCCTTTTAACTTGTCTTTACATTGCTGAGTATCGATTCTCTATTGGAGGTGATCACTATAAAAATCTGGGGCACACCACTGTCCTGGCACGCAAATTAAATGTTCTCTTCCGGTTGCCGTCCGCGTCTAAAAAACGCGCGTGCTTAAGCTCGCCAGTACTATCAGCACTGCGCGGCCATGTAATTATCTTCTATACACATTTGAATTTCTGACTTACGAAGCAGTTTTTCGATAACTTTAGTCCTGAAAGTCATATGTTATTTATTTCGCTCCGTATTTATTTTTATTATTCTTTTCCGGAGTCAAAACATAGCAATTGGTTTTTAGCCCCTGGGTCCAAGTTATTTTTAGTTATGTGTCGAATGAAGGGCCCTAGTTAGTTTCTACAAAAGCTAGCGGCGCTGCGTCCATGGGGAGTTGAACACGAAAATTTGGTTTTAACAGACTAGTTGATAGAGGTAACATAATCACCGCAAAGCCGCTGTTACAAGTCGAAACTTGTTCTGGAGCGTTGGTCTGGAAATGTAGTTACCAGATTCCCGCAAAACAAGTCGATACTAGTTCCATGGCCTTGGTGCGTAAGTTGCGTAACAAGACCGAGCGAGACCAGTTTCACGAAGTGGTGTTACACAGTGAAACTGTTGTTTTTGTCACGACTCAGATCGTTGCGACCGTTACAGAAGTAAACAGCGGTTCTACTTTTCCTGAAACTTGTCTCGCAACGGAAATTCAACAAAGTTTCACGAAACCGACCATGTTACACAGTGCAACGCTTGCTGAAACGTGTTTCGCGGTGCTGTTGCACATAAGTTTCAGATCAAAGTTCCAACGTGTAACAGCGACTTAAGAAAGACTTGTGACGTTAGCAGGGTTTTAGCTTTTCACAGTACCCGAGTTGATATGAAAATACCGGACAGGCTTATTTTCCTTTGTAAAGCCGATTGCAAGTGCCTCTAATTTACCTTTATCAAGTCGTTTGAGAAAAAACGAATTTTCGTATTTTTATAGGTGTCGAGTTCAGACATTTTTTACATCCTTAGTAACATTTCTGTAATAGTACTAAACGACAAGTTTATCAGTAATCGTCGCCTCGAGAGTATCACCGTAATAAACTCAAATTCACGTTTCAAGTTTGGTTGTATCCACTGCAAACACTGCTATAAGAGTGATGACAACAGAGGCAAGAAACAACCAAATAAAAAATCTATTAAGCACATTGGCCGCCAAAATCCATTTTTCTTGTAGTTCATCAGTCTTGTCTTGTTCTTTGACATTTTCTGCTAGAATTTTGACTGCGCGGGATTCTGCTACTGGCAGCTCGGGTTTCTTGTCTTGCAGCGCGGCTACAGAAGAAAGATCACTAATTAAAACATGTATTATAGGGGTTGCTTAGAAGATTGCTTGCTGGCCCAGTTGTTTCGCAACTGACAATCATAATCATAAGCAATCATAATAATAAGCACGAACATAACGCCGTTATGTCGCTTATGTCTTAGTGGGAACGTCCAGAAACATAATCATAGGCGCCCTTATGATCAACATAATCATAATCATAAGAAAATTATCGACCATTTTCTTATGATTATGATTATGGCTTTGACTATGACTATGTCGCTTTTCTTTGCAGTGGGAACGCGAACATGATAACGACATAATGAGAAACATAATGACGCAACGGGGTCATTGTGTTTTGGCCAATTAAGTCTAGGACCAGTTCTTTCGGGTCGGTTCATTTTCAAGATGGCGGCCAGCTTCGAGGAAAAGCTTTACGTTTTTAGAGCGGCCGTCCCCACTAGAACATAAGAAGCTTATGTTTATGTTTATGATTATGATTATGATTATGCTTATGATCCTTATGTCGCCAGTGGGAACTAAGCATAACTAAATTTCATTTCTTACTTTTCCTCCACTTGCTCATCGTAATCCGTGATTTCGGTTCTTCCACATCGCTCCCGTTTGAATCCCGAGGGTCAGGTTGAGTTCTTGAGGTGATATTGTTTTCTGTCTCGGCCTTCGTTACCTCTGTATTATAGAAGACAACCCTCGCCAAGTATCCTAAAATGTATTTCTAAGAGGCGAAAAATAAGGCGCAAAGTTTATGCTGTGCTTGTTTGCTTCTTGCAGGGTTCCCCCACCTTAACTTAGGGTAGGACCCCATTATAAGAAGCCTGCAAATTTATTTATCTTATGACCCGTACGGACACGCGCGAAAGAGGAAGTGGCAGTCGTATGATAAAATGCTTATTGACTGAGTTACGTAAGCCTGACCGGACGGGAAAATATTTTACTCCAAGTTAAAGAGAGTACCTTCTCTCCCACCCAAACAAACAATACATATTAATTACAAACCTCAGTTTTACTGTTGTACTGGCTGAAACTTTCGAACCAAACCCAGCAATTTCGTCCGCTTTGCTACTTGTTTTCTGTGCGACATTTTACGTTCGAATACGCTGACTTTGTGTCGTGAAGGTGCACAATCAAAATAGGGTTGTGAAATGATAATATTGCCGGCTAGATGTCCAAAACCCAGAAGCAGCCCATCAGTTTCGGGTATTATCTGCTGCTAGACTTCGAGAGCCAAAGAAAAGGTGACGACTGCATTACGTTCCACGCTCGATGCATGATTTTGCATTTAGCACTGCTTAGATGCAAACCAATAAGAGCCGTTGTATTCATACGGCCCAATTAGATTGGCCATTATTTGGTCGAAGGGGATAGTTTCTAAAGAAACTGTGGTGCTGCGTCGGTGGGGAAGTAGTATATAGTTTTTTTCAAATTTAGATGCTATCGTAAACTGATGGGCCGAAGCCAAATGAAAAAGATCGACACTTCTGACTTATGTTCTTCTGATATGCTAGATTAAATTGCAATCATTATATGCATTGCCCAGTTTTAATTAACTAACTCCATAACGTACCTGTACCCAGTCTGGCAGTACGCGAGGCCGCTGGTGTACAAACCGCAGCACGTAACACATGGCTGCCAGAGCCAAGGACACTTCTATTATTGTTACGCAGTAGTATTTGCCAATCAGAGGAAGGTTCTCAGAAACCGGCATCTTTTCTTCCACCATTAAAAAGAATACAGCCAGCGAAAGAAGAATTGTGACTGCAACTGCCATGCGCTCACCAGTGACTAAACGAGAAAGAGAATGAAAACGTGCGTGAAGACGCTGTTACACTTGGCATTTTTCCTTGCAAATTGTGGCAATTTTGTAGCCACAAAAGCTCTCACACTGCGAAACATGTTCCTTGATAGGTCTTACGCTAGGCAACGTTTCTTGCAACTTTTCTTGTTTTCGATGATCTCAGGAGGTTAAACGAACGTTTTCATTGGCTGCTGCAGCAAGCCGCTGCGTCACAACTTGCAGGACAGATGATTGTGTAACACTCCGCCATTATTGAAAAGTTCGTTGCAACGGTGCGTGAAGCGTTGCGGAAAGTAGAACGCAATTTTACTCTCCGCAACGGTTCCTGCGACTTGTCTCGCAACGTTTTTGGCCGTTGTTAGGTATGTTACACGGGACGATGTTTCGTACAACTTGTCTTGCCATGATGTTGAGAGACAAGTTGCACGAAAAATTTCACAGTTTAGCAACACCTTAATTATTATCAGAAACCCATAAGGGTTGAAACGTGTAACGGCCCCTTGTGTGCTGGGAAACAAGCTTCTGAATATTCAATTTGCTAAGTACCATATTTGGAACAACAAGAGCGAAGGGTTTCCAAATATGGTACTTAGCACTGAAACATTCAACCATTCGCACTGAATATTCGGAAGCTGTGAACGCGCGTTACACGTTTCAACCCTTATGGGTTCCTGTTATTATATAATAAGATATAATCCATAAAATGCGTTCAATTATTCTTCCTGGTGGCTGCGTCTTTGTTAGTGTCAAAACGGAAAAACGGCGGCCAGTTTGGTCTCCCATAGAATTCCCCTGGGATTCCTTACGCTTAACTTATTTTCGTTTCGGTTAAAAAAGGCACCGCTATTGATCACGAGAGTAAAAACTATTGAAGGCCCATTTACACTACGTAAAAAACTGGGTCCGGACCGATTAAAAAGAGGTTCGGATCAATTTGTTGTTACGGTTTGCACAGCCAACGATTTGGTTTGGCTCATCATAAAAATGGCCTTAAGGCCCCATTCCTGGCACTCTGTTTACACTGCCAATTTTCGGAATCCGGACCTGCAAGGTCTTGTTTTTCGAAAGTCCCTATAACTTTTTCGGGCTCGAAAAGCCATTTACATGTGTGCGAGACTGCTATCCGCTTGCTTTGATAAACTAGTCTTTTAACATGTTTTCAAGACTATAAAAAGAGGCATGATTGTGAAGTTTTGTGACTTAAAACCTCATCGCTTTTAAGTTACAGAGGAAATTGTGACACCCGAAAAGGGCCCTAAAAGTTTCGGAACGTTCGAGAAACAGGCCCCAGATTTTAATTTGTTTTTTATTTTTTTTATTAGATGTAAATAGCATAAATATGAACTAAAAGTGAATTCACTTTCAAAAACTAATGATTGATTTTTATTGTCAGACAATATACATCATTCAACTCAGCTCGCAGGCCGAATCGATAGCCTGTGAAATCTGTAAGAAAAGCTTGATTTACTTACCCTCGGGCATAAGAAACACAAGAAGAGTCAAAACAGAAATCAATGCGCACGGTAAGATAAAACTTGTAACATAGAACAGCGGTCGACGCCTTATATGAAGCATATACGAAACGCCGGAAACCATTGACTTGCAGCAAAAATGTGGCCAAAGACTGCGCTCTGAACGAGCACTGATGAGCATCCACTCGCCATTTGCAAGGTAATCATCTGTAACGACATTTTGGCTCGCCGGGAGAATGCTGAGCTTGGTTTCATCGTAGTTCCAGGAACCAAAAGTTAATTTACACATCTAAAAAGTTAAAAAAAGAAAAAGAGCGTCGTTTAATTTACTTATTTCCCTTTTTCACCGTAGAAGCTGAAGCCGGTGTCTTCTTGGTAAAGTCAAAGTAACATCTACTACCTACGATATGTTTTGAGCGCCCGCGAGATTGAGCACCCCAAACAAATCCATGTCTTCATCAACGTTAATAGGTCGATGTTACTGTTGTCGCGACCTGCTCGTTGCCAGGCTCTTTCCCCAAGGCGAAGGGAAAGACCCTGGGAACGAGGTGTCAGAAACCGTGACGTAGGGTGTTTTCTCAAGTTCTACACCGACTTTGACGTCAAAAATAGAGGTAACTTCCTTGTAAGTGCATCATAAGATCAAGCGAGACGGTGTTTCACCACAAAGGTGCATTCTTTGCTCGCAAAAAAACATTTGCGTCGCATTGTCTCGTATTTGTTTAGACAGGCCTCTTCCTGCCTACCCAAAATTTGCCTCCAGGGATATTTCCGTTGACATCGTCAACGATGTTATCAAGTGTTTAAACAGGGAAATATTTGCGTGAAATTGTTTCAATCTTGAGCTTAAGATGAGCGTTTAACTTACCTGTTCATCCAGAGGGAAATTTTTAACACTTATTTGACAGGAGCTCTTAGTTATCATGGGAATGACCCACGTGACATTTCCATCATTCGTCACCATTGCTCTGAATGAGGGCAGGTCGGAATCATCTGTGTCGGCACTAAAAGAGAATGAGTACGAATCAGATCGCCACAGATCGATAGCCTGACTCTTAGATGTCTCATTTCTTTCTGGTCTCGTTCTCTTAAGAGCGCTTGCAGTTAACCTTGCCAGGCTGACCAGCTGCTGTTGAGGTAGACCAAAGGGCAAGTGCGTGCGTATCATTGGATTCACCTTGTACGATTTGGGCCAGTCGAGTTATGAGATAATTCACTTATGTTGTACAATGTGAAGAGTCTCAAAATACGTGCGAAAAGGGAACCCCAACAACAAAAAAAATTAACTTTAATTGAACCACAGAAAAGGTTTGCTTAAAACTGATCAAATTTTTAGTTTATTTGTTTATTTTAAAGGAAGCGTTCGTATCCGAAATAAATAAATTTCAAACTCCAGTGTTTTTGTTTTGAAATTTCCGGGGCTCAACCATCTTGAATATCTATGACGTGTCAAAACAAAGTCTTCCTGTGTCAGAACAGCAGGGACTTTAAGAAACGGCTACGGAAACTCGGCAAAGCCACAAAACACAACATCATTGGTTAAAAGAGAAAACATAATCGTGCAGCACATGCAGCAAGTATCTTAGCACATATTCTCAGGGTGCGTTACTGATGATAACAACAACGTACAATCACCAAATTTGAGGTTTTCCTGATAACGTGAGGAAAAGCAAGGAAAGGAACTTTCTTCAAGAGTCTAGTTGTTTTAGCCATGGAGCACTAATTAGGGACACTGTAAACTGAAATTAACAATCAACGTAAATCAAGTCAAATTTTGATTTTCGAGGAGAGGGGAAAATCGGAGTACCCGGAGAAAACCTGT
>NC_090890.1:33110545-33120545 GCF_036669925.1 Montipora capricornis | reverse complement strand
GAAATGGGCCCACACAAGGACAGAGAAAAACTCTGACCAGGGTGGGAAATGAACCCACGACCTTCGGGTTAGATCCCCCACCCTGGTCAGAGTTTTTCTCTGTCCTTGTGTGGGCCCATTTCCATCTGTAGGGCTAACGCTCACATGGTTCATATGGGATTGAAATCTAGCACTTCACCTTACACTCTATTCAGTTAACTCTGACTTAAATACTGTTTATCAGCGCTATTTGTAGCCAGTCTGCTGTCTGCAGTCTGCAAATGTCAGACACCGGTGGAGGCAAGGAGGGAAGCTTGCAAATTTTCTCGGATCACTTGATATCTCAGGACAAAATTCATGCAAACTAAAAACGGCTAGGGAACAAAAATTTCAACAAATATTATTTAAAAACTAGATATAATCAGGGATTAGAGAAGTGTGTTCGAGCTGTCTTCTTTTTTTGTTGTTGTTGTTGTTAAGGACATATGCATTTGTCAAGTAAAAACTTGTCATATTTTTCTATTTACACTGCCAAGGAAAACTTGCTAGTGTAAATGGGGCTTAAAATGTGCATTTCCATGCCGTACTCCACAAAGCAACAGCGTGAAATTAAAACCGTTCGTACTCATCCAGTTACAGGATAGTTCGCCCGTATTGTACAATGTGAACAAGACGGAATAAGGTAATCGCGAAATAATTGCGCCAGAGTGCTAAGTTATTTGGAGGGACTTTTTCGTTGACATTGCCGTACCTTGCTGTTGTCCTTACTTAAGCTCACTTATTATAAAATAAAGTTGCTTTCGGCAAGTAAAAAACTAAGAATTGTTCCAACAGAATTTCAACTTACCGTGAGAACATAAAGGAATACCACACCTCTCAAGTTGAAATGAAATGAGTTTTTAATTACCCAATTAAGGACGGTGCCTACTAATTCAAAGGTATTTTTGCGCAGTTTACTGAATATGCGGAAAAAGCAGATCTTAACAAGTATTATTGAAATCCACAAAAAAAAATTGGGGGTAACCACGCATTTTTCGAAGATAATTAATCAACAATATTTGTAAAAAGCTTTAAAATACAAAGCAATGTATGGCGTTCTTTTCCAAATTGCCGAAGCTTAATTACCTCTGAAAAATGCATGGTTACCCCCGGCCAATTTTCTTTTTGCACATGAAGAGTACTTGCTAAGTTCTGCATGCTCTCTCCGCATAGTTTTGAACCGCACAAAAATATCCCTGTAGTAATAAGCACCACCCATAGGAAATCCGAGTATCTCGAGATGTGCAGAACGTATGCGCAATAACAATAGTAGGCACCGGCCTTAACACATTTTTTTTAATGCACACAGCTTCACAAACATACACAGCAACCCTTAACTCAAATATCATTATGTGGCAATGGTAATTACTGCTTATTTACTTTGTTTGTTTGTCAAAGGTGTTTTTGGTGATTAACTCTAGAAGTCCACTTAACTTCTCAAAACAGTTTACAGCCACTCCACTTATATATTCCAATCACATTCCTATCACATCTTATCGTATTTTGTTTGTTGCAGTTTGGCATTGCAGAAATTTTGATGATTTAATTATTAAATATACTAATTAAAGCTTCTCAAACCATCGTACATGCAATTTAATCACTGAATACATTCAGTTGAACGGAGCGGAAAATGTTTGATCCGAAGAAATTTTCTAACTTTTCCAACTTTTCCGTAACTTCCTCTATCATATTTTTCTCCCTGGAATTTCCCAGCTTTCCGAGAAAAACTATGACGACAACTGAAAAACAAGAAAGATTTATCAAAACCAAAATCCACAAAATTAGTCAGTATACTCTATCTTGATTCTGCTCTTTGCATTATGTCGTCAGATCCTACTGAATAAGATGCAGCCCTCAGAGCCCTCAGATGGCATTTCTCTGGCAGTGCATCTGTTAAAGTTTTGTCTTTCAAAAGAAAGTTTCTTCAGAATAATATCCTCAGAAAGCAGATTTGTGTCTTTTGGTCGTAAAAGGGTAATGTGAAAAAAAAAAAAAAAAAAAGAATTACAAAAGAAAAAATGGCCAAAAAAAAAAAATTTCCTGGTCATTCATTTGATAACTTCTCCAAGCATTTAATTTTTTTTCTCTCTTTTTTGTCCTCGCTCGGGCAATGTTAAAAAATCTGTCCTTGACAGAAAAGAAAGGAAAAAAAATTGATAGTTGAGAATTTTTCCGGGGTGTACCTTCCTTGAATTCAATCACAAAATATGCAGCCAATACTGGTTCACACGAGTCTCTGAACTTCACCATGCAATACTCTCTCCTTTTTCGAAAGGAGACCCGAAAAGGATAAGTTCAATCATTGAAAAATATAATAATATGGGAATGTTTATAGAAAACATGGAATTTGTCGTTTATTCCCAAGACGTTCGTGTCACTAACGATTTATGCCCAAATCAGTTCACGAGGTGATGGCGAGATGCACTTGCAAATCGAGAGAAGACTGAAGTTAAGTTTTCGATATTGTAGTCATTATTTGAAAGTCCTTGTGTATTAGGCTCTCAACCTAAACTCTAGACACAAATTACGAAGAGCTTTACAGAAATCCTATAGGAAGATCATAACCACTTCTTCTTTTGTTTTGGTGACTGAACACTGAACAACCCAGTCGAACAATCACCCCTCCTTCAAAATACCAAAAAGTTTTCAGTAGTCGCTTAATTTATGATGGATCTTCAACTCTATTTTCTATTCAAATTTATGGCTCTGTGTTGCTTTTAAATTCTTACCTTTTAGTTTCATAAGGTGAAAAGGTAGGGGTGACGGATGCTACAATAACCTCGTTAGTAACGGCATCAAAACCAAAAAAAAACGTTCTCAGTATTGGGACAACGTCAGTCCAATGTTGGAGAATCGATATCGCGTATACATGTATCTTACAAATATCGCATAAAGGAAAGGGAAATAACTACACCAATAAAAGCTTACATGTTTTCTTTCAGCCAATTTATCTACCAATATACCATCGTAAACCTAAAAGCAAAAATAACGTTTGCATTAACCAAGAGCAGATTTTAACCCTTATTTTCTCGAAATATCGTTCACCAAAGTGTTTGTGAACTAACCCAGTGCGTGGAAGACGTTCGCTCTTAATTTTATTCTCTAACTTATGCCTTAGATCTTCCAATTTTTTTCCTCTATTTTTTTTTCAAACACTATAGCCCTCAATATCTTTCATAAGCCTCTTTACCTCAAATTTGTGACAATATAATTGACATTTGGCGGATAATTCAACGTATTGCATACCAAACCAATGCAATGACAACAGTAGCCTAGCACCGTGAAGTGTTTTGCAAAGTTGTTTGTAAAGCACAATACTAGCACAAAAAAGACCGCATTCAAATAAAATGGGATCGAGAAAACTAGCTGGTTAACCAGTGTTTTAGTTGCTAGAATAGCCTGTTCTAGAGTGATCGCTAAAGGACATTGTATCTGACGCTTGACAATTTTTTATAAACCGCGAGGAAAAATATATTGAAGTTTTACGGCCGGATCATTTATGTTTGAGCACTACACAAGAATGCAATAAAAATAGAATTACCTTACGAGACAAAATATCATCTCCAAATGTAAATCTTGCGTCAAGCAGGGAAATTAATCTGAACTTCTCAATATTATATAAAGAAATCAAAATCACTCTTAACTTCATCAGTATACATTGATATAACATGATGGCGTTCATTCCACGTCTTCGTCTCAGCATATTTTTCCTTTGCATAGGTGAGTCTGTCTTACAGTTTAGAAGCAACGAAAAGTTGTTAAAATGGACCCTATTCAGAGTATCAGTTAATCAAATTATGAACGACAATATTTTCAGGGATGTTAAGCAAGTTTTCTTTCCTAATACGCACACAAGAAACCTTCGCAGCTTTCTCAGAGTGATTAGTTTAACTTTTAAGGGAAGTTTTGAACACAAAATACCATGGTTTTCTTTGAATCAGAAGTCGCCAAAACTGCCAGTTTCATCAGCTTTAGGAGATGTTTTCAAATTAAGGAAAAAACTGAGAGAAATGAGCTGGCCCACAATTTCAAGCAGCTTTGGGGGCGAACTTGTTCTTCACAACTTCAGTTTTTTTTTTGCTACAAGATGCGCCTATTGCAACTGTGTCTGTCTTGAAACAACGTATCACTGAGTTAATTATTTATTGCTTTCGTGGTTTCCAAATTAGTTTCGGTTTGTGCTTTCCTTCCTAAAAGGCAGCATGAATGAAACAATATTAATCCTAATAAAATCAGGTTTTTTCCTAGGAAGAGAAAAACGAATAGCAGGGTCGTAACGAGGTATTATGGAATCAGGGATCATGCAAAGGCCTGAAAAGGGCCGGTTTCAGGGATCACAACCCAGAACGCGTCGCTTCGGGATCAGCAGTATTTTTCATGGAATTATGGATCAGGGATTAAATTTTTTCGGGTTCAGGCATCAAAATACTCATCATTTTTGGGATCAGATATCAAAATTTTGGGTAAAAGTATGGGATCAGTTACGAAAAAATATACTTCGTTACGACCCCGGAATGGAGTATTATAAATTATCACGAAAACGTGTTTGAATACTAAGAAATGGTTCGGAAGAATCACACCAATTCTAGCAATTTCTTATCTTAAGATTTTCGGGCCAATATTATTATTGTTATTGGTTTCTGAATAAGGTGTTTTGGACAAAAATTTGGGAAAGGAATACTTGTTTAAGTCGTCTAGATCTTTCTGAAGACAACTGAGATTTAGTACTTACAATAGACTGTCAACACGTGGTTCATTGCCAAAAAACAAAGAATATTTGCAGCTGTATCGTTTCAGCTTTTTAAAGTACGCGTCATGAAGGCACAGATTCAGAAAATTGAAAAAAATAAGATCATTTGTATGATAACCTCTAAAATATGACGTAAAATAAGTACGACAGAATCCAATTTGCGATGAACGTAGGAAAATATAACTTGAAGAAACTGTTCATGTATCAACCGCAATGCCGCGGCAATCCCGCTGGCAGTTCATCCACTTATGAATGTCCTAAAAGCAGAATTAATTTTTACTTTATTAAACACACATATTTAACAATAAAAAACTGCGATCAAACATATCACATTTAAAACAATAAACAACACATTGCTGATTCACAACTAATGGCCCTATAAGGGCTAATGTCTTCATGTGTCATCTTGAAGAAAAGCTCACACACGATTGCTTGATGCCTGATCTGTACAACAGGTACTGTGCTGATGATACCTTGACCAGGATGCTGCTGCGGTGTTCCTAACTACTCTGTATGGCCTACATCCCAGTTTAACTTTTACGATGGAGGTTCCTGTGGAAAATAAGATCACTTTTATTGGCATTAACATCGTCAAGAATTGAACTAAACTTGAAACTCAAGTGTACAGAAAACCAACAAATACTGGGTTGCTTTTACACTTTCACAGTCACACCCATAAACGCTACAAAGTCTCTTTGTTAAAGACAATGTTACATCTTGCCTATGCCCTATCTTATACAGCTATGGCTTTTAATACAGAATGTGGCAAATTGCGTTTAGTATTCAGTCGCCTTGACTATCCTGTTGGCCCAATTAATTCTACTATACAACTTTGTTCGAAAACAGGGCGGTAAGAAACACCAACACACTGTTCGTAAGTCTTCCACTCAAAGATCAAGTGGCTGCCAATGCGGTCCGGAAACAATTACGCGATCTTAGTCATAAGATTGGTTCTAGTACTAACTCTGGTACAACCGGTTTTCGTGAGCAAAAAATTGGGGAAAGAGGTTAATTCAAACCCAAAGAAAGCAAGAAAGCAAGTCATCAGTTGTGAATCAGCAATGCCGGTGCACGTGTTGTTTATTTTAAATTTGGTATGTGTGATGCAGATTATGTTGGGTATACAGCCCGACACCTTTACCAACGCATTACTGAACAAAAAAATTCGGCAATTGGCCGACATTTTTTGGAAGCTCACGGTAGGGAAAATCTTTTGAAGAAAAGCAATTTAAGAAAGTGCCAGGGCAAATTTGATTGCTTAGTGTACGAAATGCTCTTTATTAAGAGTCTCAAGCCTAATTTCAATATCCAGACGAACTCCATATATATGTGCCAAACTTTGTTTAATTTTTATTGTTCCTTTCTTTTACTATACAGGCTCCTTATCAGCTATTGTTCTTTTAGTATTTTGACTTTAAAATGACGTTTAGCTAACGTCGAAACGTATTTAACGTCGTCGTTTTTAACAAAGTTTTTTGTTGTTTTACCATGTTTAGATATGTTTTATCGCAGTTTTTTTATAATTAAATGTTTTTCAAAATCACTTCTTCTTCGTAAACACACTCATCTACAGAAATTAACTCAAGCTCTCAAATATTCCTCGTCTTTCTTCTTTACTGATGTTGTGCATGCATAATAAAATGTTTTGAAAGGCCTCTATTCGTCTGCGGTCTCGTGGCTCGAGCCGACGTAACTGATTTATCTTAAGCTCTATAAATCGACATCCAATCAAACTGCCTTTCGTCATCTGATTTATCGAGTATGACCCAAGTTTCATTTTGCCAACCCTCAATGGAGGTCTGCCACTTTTTTCGACTCAATATATATCATTTACGGGGTCCACAATGTTATGGGCCTTAATTGTGTAAACGCGACCCAAAGAGTTCTTGTGGCTCAATGGATACAGCATAGACCGAATGCATAAATGGCGACCAAAAATGTTTTCTTTTGTTTATGTGCTAATTAGACCCATTAACCTCGCTCTTAAGCAATTTCTTTTGTGTTTTGTCCATGCAAACGAGGCTAGTGAGTCTAATTTGCACATAAACAAAAGAATACTTTTTTGGTCGCCATTTATGTATTCGGTCTATTCTACCAATCGATGTCATAAAACTTAGGGTGCGTTCGATTGACCCTATTCTGGAATAACAGACGAGTATGTGGAGTGATGATTTAAAACGGTATGTCTGACATTGTGAAGCAACAAGGATAATAAAGATATGTTTAAAATAGCATTTAAGCAGGTGTTTGGCAATTTTAATGTGAATGTCCGGAAAAAAGAAGGATTTCTATGTATTCCTATTCCGGAATACGTTCAATCGAACGCACCCTAAGTTTAACACGTCACCTAGTAATAACGAATCGTAAAAAAGTGTATTTACATAGTATATTTACATAGTAAATAGGTGCTTGACATTTAAACATTTAACTGAAGTTCTGTGTTGTCTTCCAGAAAGTGCCCTTACATCTCACTGATGAATGCCATCAGTACACTGTGACATACTTCACTTTCTGCCTTTGATTAATTAATAACTTTGCTTATTCCCTAGCATTGCTCTTGACCGTCGACTGCCGCCCTGACGAGCTCAACAACAAAGTAGACGACGATGAAACGATTACCGACGATGACGTCTCCGCTAGAGTACAACGCACATCCGGTAAGATCATGATCGTTCGAGACAACGACTATGATGATGATGATGACGATGACGACGACGATAATGACGACGACACTGACGACGACGACGACGACGACGACGACGACGACGATGATGACGATTTTGACGACGACAACGAAGACATGCTGTCGTTTGAGCTGGATAGCCTAGAAGAGAAGGACGCAGATGGGAATGACGTAGGGAGTCTGCAAGGGCATTCGGTGGAGTCATTTGATGAGCAGAAGTTTGAAATATCTCCAGTGCAACGCAACGGTGATCTCAATGGTGTCTCAGCCATCACTGTCAACTTGTCTACTACACTTGAGGATAATGACGCAAAAGTGGACATCATGTTGTACCTGTTTCGTGAAGACGGAACCATTGATTTTGGTAATGAGACCTTTGATGTGCAAGCTGGAACGGTTAAGTTCAACATTAAGGTACGCACAAACTCATTTAAAAGCGGCAACAACAATCACCCATTCAAAACGGTATGTCTGGCGTTTTGAAGCAACAAGGATAATAAAGATATGTTTGAAATAGCATTTTAGCAGGTGTTTGACAATTTTAATGTGAATCTCCGTAAAAACGAAGGATTTCTAACTTCTATTCCATGTAATCCTATTTCGGAATACGGTCAATCGAACGCACCCTTAATCTTCTGTAACAATTTGCGAAAATACAAATGTTACTTAAATTACTATAACCATCCTTTTTAAACGTCTTAAAAGTCATGTGAAGTGACCATACACGTCTCCCGCTGATATACACCTCTTGTTGAACAAGTTCCCGAACAGTTATGTAAGTTACGGATGGAATTTTTTTCAGTTCAATTTATTTATTTATTTATGGTACGAGAGTTAAGAACGAGGGCCGTAAATAAACTTGAAAAATGAAGGATCCGTAACTTACGACGAAAGTAACTTACGTAACTATCTCTCTGATTGTTTTTTATCGTTGACCAATTTTGTCTTTTTTTAAATCATAGATTAGTAATTGGCGTTTCTGTGACGGCTCACCTTCTGACTGCAGCGAGGGTAAGGCAGGTGAATACCTTGATTTAAGCCTGAAAATCAAAAGTAAAGATTCTCCAAAGGAAGTAGACGACGAGGACCGAAAAAAGAACAATAAACCCGCCGTGTGTAAGGAAAAACCAGATACCGACGATGATCCAGATGACAGCAGCGACAGTGATGATGACGACGATGATGATGACTGTCCCATTATTTATGACATGGGTGGAGACTCAGAGATGCTGCTCAACAAGGGGGTAAGTCGTTCCGCACGTTCCCAAGGCTTTTATATCCGCCGAGAGGTAGACCCGCGCGACTCACGGTGGAGAAAAGCCAGTTACAACGAGGTTGGACTTTGCAGGGCCAAGTAAAAAGAAAAAACTGCAAGCCTATGCGAACGCCAAATAGCGAGAGACATTTAAAAGCTTTATTTACAAGCATACAGTCCAATTGTTGAACCAGGGCTACACCAAACAAGTACAGCTAAACAAAATGGTCATCAGAACTAGATATCTCGCGGGAACTAAATAGTGAACTGGGAAAACGGCGATGAAGGCAGCGGGAACGCCACAAAGCAACATACTATTATTTCTCGTAGTTATAACTTAAGAATGGCCATCTGATCATAATCATGTTAAGATGCGCACTATAAATGAATAAATTATTATTATTATTATTATTATTATTGTTATTATTATTGTTATTATTATTATTAATATTATTATTATTATTATAAATTATTATTGTTATTACTTAGTGAGCCAAGATACTGGCTTTTCTTCCTCTACGCTTTTTCTTTTACTTGGTGCGTTCCTTTGCTGTCCACCGTTTAACATCAATGTAAAACTGAATGAAACTTGATGTCCAGTAGAGGACGTTAGGAAGTCTAGAACGCGTCTTTTCCAATTGTCCATACCAGTTATAGTTATTACCTAGCAATTGTCAAGGATTAGTGAGGTGCGCTCGATTCCTTTTTTGTCGTCGATGAGGCATTTGAAAATAGTATATTTTGTGGAGGATCACTTTGCACCCTTTTCTTGTATTTGATATAATACAACATCAGTTTTGTGGGATGTCAGTACATTGAAAGTGTACAGCACGGGGTATCATGGGATGGTCACCCCTTCTGGTATTAACCCCATCCAGCAGGATATATCTACGGTGGACAAACGAGAATCACTGTTGCCCCTTGGGCAAGCCATTGACTATCACATTAGATCGAGGCCTAGGATGCCAGCCATCCAGTCCAAGATGGCGTCTAAACGTTGAGATTGTACGGCATTTCGATTGATACCCGAGGGACATTACGTGGTACTGACACCACGATTAGGATGCGCTCTCCTTCGTGGTACGCAATTAAGCTGTACGCAATTGTCAAAAAAGACAGGGATGTTTGAGCACAGGTAGCCCAAACTCCATACCCGTGTATTTGTACTGTACTATATTACTGAAGAGTAGAAATATAACGATTTGTATGGGAAAACGGTTTTTTTCTCAAAATTAAAAAAAAAATTATGATTTAAAATTTAAAAAATAGCTTACCTTGTTTCAGTCTTGTGTTT
>NC_090890.1:33063045-33105545 GCF_036669925.1 Montipora capricornis | reverse complement strand
TTCAAGAGATCGATGATTTTGGCCACTTGCCGGAGGTGGCAGTTCGTTCATTAGTAAGGTCGATTTATACTTAAAACACTCAGAAACGTTTTTCAGTTTGATATGTAATTTTCACACTGATCTCTTCACTGATTCCAAAATCAATAGTTCTCCAGCCCCCCAGCATTCGATAAAGACATTTCAACTTTGTAGCAGTTGTCCGACTGTAACAAGGCTAGTCAGTACCTTGATATCTTTGAGACGCCCTTGAATTCAAAAAAGAGAATAATATGATCTTAAAAGTTTGTTTGTCCTTTTTGCATTTCTCTCTCTTGATAGTTTACTTAAACTATCCGAACACCGAATGACACCAAGGGAATTAGATAAATGACGCAGGAATCATTGCTGATTAGCGGAAGAATCTAAAAAGGGTTGTCTCTTAATGGTATAAAGCTGGGGGCGAGTTTTCTCCTGTCGATAAGACGGTCCACATTATTGGAACCTTACCTTAACCCACTTGGGAACCTCTCCTTCTGTAGGATTCATATGGTGAAATCGCAGGACCCAGCAAGTCATGAAGAATGCACAGGACACTTCAATCATTGTTACAGTGTAGTACATTCCCACCAAAGGAACAGCATCTGATGTGGCCGGCATGTTTTCGGCCACCAGAATGAAGAAGAAGCTCAGAGAAACAAGAATAGCCATGCCTGGAGACATATTAAAAACAGAATAAAATTGGTGAGTATAAACGTGTCCATGTCGTTTATTTGTGTTCCTGCTGTTGTTAAAACGAACCTCCTCTCCTAACAAAAGAATTACAATGTTTACAATCAAATTTGGGCGAAATGTTTTTCCAAAAATTGAAACAACAATAAGACCCTTCGTCCTCAAGCCGTAGCCGGCTATGGGTCTAATTGTTAATTAACGTTACATAGTGTTCCTCGAATGCTGCTCCTCAAGTAAAGATAAGCTACTGCATTTATCCTCACCTAAAAATTTCTCCAATCGTTTTTTTTTTTCCTTTTTTTAGTCCATTTACTCAGATATAGTACAGGTCCGTCCAGCCAACCTCGTTTACAGGGCTTCTTTCGCAGAGAATAGTGTGGGTGGGTCCTCTTGGCGGAGAAATGCCCTGGGGACAAGGCTGCTCGCTCAGCCAAGATATATTTAGGGCCTTCGAACGTTTTAAATTTTTTTTTACCATGGTTGTTAGAAGGAACTTGAAGATATCACAGTGCCCACGAAGACGCTACAAAATGAACTGTACATTCAGACTGCTTATTTATCTTACCCACTGTCATTCTTTCATTACAATCGGGAGGTAACACGAACACCAGCAATGTCAGGATTGCTATCATTGCACAGGGAATAATCAGGTACATGGCGTAATACAGGACTTTTCGCTTAATCTGCACGTTGTACGTAACGTCGTGATAGGGTTGCTCACAGCAAGCGTATTTGACAGAGTGAAACTCGCCCGGGACCCCAATCAGCTCCCATTCAACACTAGGTGAATATTCACTTAAGTCTGCAGAGTGTCTCTGTAGAAGAAAAAACAGGGTGAGCGCGCGGGCCAAGGATGATCAAAATGACACTAAAATGAGAGAAATATTAACGTCACTTAATGTAGTGACATAACAAGACAAGATGAGTTTCCGTATAAGTCGCTACGTTTTTGTTTGTGATGTTTCCTCTCGAAGTATAAACTGACCCAGAGTCACCTTGGGTTCTTGGTGTCCGCTCCCAACCAATTTCTCAGGGGAGCTCAATAACGCTGTGCTTTTCTGAAAAAATTCGCATACCTCCAGTGTAAGTGCAATACCCTTTGCATCATAAGTCCAGGACCCGAATTTGAGCTTACAGCTTTGTTGGTCAAAAGGATAGTGATTCACGTGTATTTTGCAACTGCTTTCGATGATTGTAGGAGCGTTAATGGCGACCAAACCATCATGGTTGATAACGGCCTTTGTCCGAGTCATTCCGCTACCAAAACCGGTTCCAGCACTGTAAAAAAACGTAGTTAAAATTAAAACATTCAAGATAGTGGTTACGAGTGATGAAGCCTTACAGAGGCCAAATTAACGTATCAATGGGTCCTTTGGTTTCATATCTACAGAACGAAAATGGATGGGCAGATAATAATTCCACGTTACTCTTGTTAGGGTTACGCTATCTTGGGCTTTAAAAAGAACAAGCGTAGATAATTTTAGAAAAAATGTTGTAAAATGATTTACTTGTGGTACAGCACAATATCTGGTAACCAGATTGATTTGGGGTGGACGCTAATGAATCTCACTCCACCATAGTCTGAAGGATTCCATGCCATAAGGGGATCCTGCCAATACTAAAACAATAAATAAATAAAATACATAGATTTAGCCAAGCCTGAAAGCGGACCTCCCGGGTTATTATTCTTACAATAAGTTAACCTAGCTTGAGCCTACGGTCCAATCGAAACCCAGTACCTGGTCAGCGGTCAACTTAAAAAAAAAAACAGCTGACCTCGATGAGCTTTAAACTTAAGCCCGCGATATGGTCACGTGATACTGGTCAGCGACTACCTTGTTTTGACAGGTGTCAATTGACCATAACATGGATGTCCAATATCAAATTACGCTGTAAACTGGCTGGAGTATGGCAGCCTCGATGAGCTCTGAACTTGAGCCCAAGATATGGTCACGTGATACTGGTCACATTGGCACACACGGAGAGGTGAACGTACGCACGGTCGTACGGTCACCAAAACCAAATTTCCTCGCACAGATAGGATACCATATTTTATGGTACTGGCAATTATGATGGACGACTATTTTAAGGAAGACACCTGATTGGATAGTTGTAATTCGTGACCAATAGAGCATGCAGCATGGGGATGTGTTTTCTCTCCTCGCTTTCTCTTGTTTGGTGACAAATTATAACAAATGGATGACGTACTGTTTGTCAAAATGAACGAAGTGAACGAACTGGCTGACTGACTGACTGAGTTAACTAACCTCTCTTATTTCCGCCCTGGTAATAAGTAGCTGGTTTTTGTCATCCTGTAAATAAAAGAGAGTTGTAAGCAAATTGTCGAATAGTTCCTAAGGTGTGCGGCGAGAACTTTGATGTATTTATTAACCTTTTTAGTTCGTCGAAATTTAAGCACGCACAAAGGGTTAGGGTTAGGGCTAGGGAACGTTTGGGGTTTCTCTGCCATCGTTTCTTACCAGATCAACAATTTCTCTGACGACCAGCCCGAATGTGACATTCACCGCTTCTTGGCTGTTGCGGACTGGTCTGACTCGCTTGTTGTACCTTGCAGCATCGAACAAGTCTTCCAGCAAATGATGTTCTCCTTTACTAGGAAAATTTGCTGAGTAAGTTTCTGTGGAACAAAATTAATGATAAAAGAAGATTTCAATCGGAGCAATTTGTTGCAAGGAGTATTAGATCATATTTTGTTCCCCTCATGCAAGGAAAATCTGATCCCGGAGAATTTTTGTGGGTAGAATCTGTAATCCTGGACTTTTGGAATCCCGAATCCAGTCGTGGGAGTATGAAATCCCAATCTATCCCAATCGGAATCTACTAATTGAAATATGGAGTTGAGTACATAGAATTGGGAATCCACATTGTGGAATCTAGATTCCAAGACTTTCATGGATAACCTTATAGCTGGGGCTTGACTATATCGATGAGGACAGTGATGATAATAATTATGATAATGACAATGATGATTTTCATAATTATAATGAAGTTGATTCTGGCTATTATCATGATTACGGTGATAATTATGATGACTAACATGACGTAGACGAAGTTGACGCTTGATGATGAACACAAAATTGAAATTTACTTGGTCGGTCCGGCGTCAGATACTTTTATATGTACGAATAAACATAGCTTGGCTTTGCCTTTCTCCAAAGTATCATGTCGGTTATGTCTTCAACGGAAGGTAAAGAAGGAGCGAAAAACATTTTACATCCTTGGAACGCTGTAGATAGGATTATTTTATTCACGGTGATCAAGGCACATGAAAATGTGGAAAAGGATTGATTTAAAAACTATTTGTTGTTGTAGTTGAGCCCAATCACCTGAATAACCTGGTGTATCAAAGACACGCTGTGAATTGCAAATACGAGTATTGTTGCAACAAAACTAAACTTGAATCATGATTGCAGCTTGTCACTGCATTCCGTCTATTCCCGAAAATTGGCAAGTCGGCGAATTGGTTCAGTTGGCGAGTAGGCGAACAGTGTGCCCATACAAATGGAGATTAATTCTTCATTACTGTGAAGACATAATAATTATTCCGATTTTTAATTCCATCTGATTTTCTATTTAACTCTATCCTACCTTTTATGACGAAGGAAATGGCAAGTGTGAAAGCAAGAATGCTTTCGATATGAGTTTCCATGACACCCAATTCTTCCACTAACAGAAAATGTCGGCTAATATGCACCATTTGCTAAAGTATGAAGTTTGTAGCCTGGGCTAGTTTTGGAGTCCTGCCAAACAGGCAGGTGGTATTTGGTTATTTACCTATAGCATCATTCATTTAACTAAAAGGAAAAACTAATTTAAATAGGCTCAGTAAATGAGCGGGCCAAAGTTATTTATTTATAATCAACGGAGTGACCAAGGAAAGGGTCGAATTAATGCTACTAGCGTGCTTTTATGGTGACAAACCCGAAATAAAATTTATACCCTTTTGGTTACTCCAAGAGCGAAGCAAGTCTCTGTAATGGACAGGCCTGGAACAAGCTATATTAATAGCAAGAAGACAGAAGCAAGTTTCTTTCTTCTGAAATACAACGCCTTAGGTCAATAGCCTGTCAAACTACTATCTTATTATATTTTCTTGAGTAATACCTGTTATTCTTTTTACGAGTCAAATCTGGCTGACTAAAACTACCTCGTCAATTAATTTTCTGTTGGTGAGGAAACAAACTCGAATGTTCCTTGCAAGACTAGATTGTGAAGGGAAGAGTAATTAATGAAATCCAGACCTCTTTCGAGTTTCTTCACGAGACGCCAACACTAGACTTGCTTTGAACAAAAGCATCAAAGAACTCTATAAGAAGGCTTTTGCAGTGTCAAACCACATTTTACGAAGAGAACGGCTAAAAACTGGTTCACAAGGCATAGATTATTGGGCAAAACTAGTCCAATTCCTAACTTGCGCAAAATGAGATTAATCCACTTATACATTTCCTTTAGCGTCATAATCAGCATCACGTTCGATTTGCAATTTCACCAGTGTCTCATTCGATCAAAAAGATGAGCTTTTTGCTTTGACCTATTTGTACATGCTGTTTCCAAATGAAGTTCCAAGTTTTAAGTCTATTGCGTTAACGCCTTTGGTTTGGCAATAAGGAGTGAAACGAGCAAATTTAGGTGTTGATGGAGATGCATGACCACAACAGTGAATCATTCAGTCTCCTTCACAGCTTCAGTACTGTTCCTACAACTGATCATTTCTATAATTCACTCATGCACGTTGTACAGTGTGAACAAGATAGAATAGTCCAAATCTTTTGAAAAGCGCAAATTCATATTTTGAAGCAAAGTTTGTCGTTTCCGAGCACGGACATTTCGACTCGGTATCCGATCGAATAAAAACCATCATTACAAACTTAGTATTTCTCAACAGCAGGTACCACGACGGGTGGCAAGATCTTGAATTCGTTTAGGTTTTTGGAACGCACCACCGTGCAAAGCTTGTTTATCCAGGGCGTGTTAAATTTCAGTGGCTGTCTCCAGATTTGGGCTGCAAAAACTTTGTTTTCCTTTCTTCTTTTGATAAGCTGGGATAAGCACAGTTTGATACTCGAGGATTCTAAAAAACAGCCTTGAAAAGGTATGCCGTGAAAACTACTCGATTGATACGTTTCAGTTACACAAGAGTTTCTGCTTGTAACGAGATGGCCTCAGTCGAGGTAGAAAAACTCTCGGAACATCTTTTAAAATGTCCAATTTGCCTGGAAACATACACGGCTCCCAAAGTTCTTCCTTGCTTGCACACTTTTTGCCAGCACTGTCTTCAAGGACTTATCCACAGTGGAGAGAACATCATTATTTGTCCGACATGTCGTTGCGACGTTTCCGTCCCTAAAGATGGCGTCGGGGCCTTGTCCACAAACTTCTTCATCAACAACATGTTAGACTTCCTATCCGTTGCAAAGAGCAATTCCAATCCCGTTGTATGCACTAACTGCGAGGAAAGCAACCGTGCGAGCTCGAGATGTATCGAGTGCATGGAGTTCTTGTGCCCCCAGTGTGTTGCAGCGCATCGACGAACGCGCTTGACTAAAGAACATGAAGTGATCGCTTTGAACGACTTGCAAGCGCAAAAGGAAGTGCAGGAAAAACTCCACCGTCCGCTTCTCTGCGCTGTTCACGAGCGTGATGTGTTGAAATATTTCTGCGAGACCTGTGACCAGCCCGTTTGTCGTGAATGCCTGATAATTGAGCACAGAGAACACCATTATGGATATTTGAAGGATGTGGATAAAAAGCATCGTTCAGAGGTAAGAAAGTTGTATACATATATATAAAGGCAAATTTCTGTTTCAGTCTTGATTTAACAAAAGAAAAGCTGACATTTCAACCTAATTAAGATCCTAACATGAACTAGGTTAGGGGAATTAACGATTTTTGTGACGTTCCATTAATAGGATTTTGCAAAGGAAGGCCACAAAGCGATGTGTTTAATGACTAAAAAACAGTAGAGGTCGCCTGTTTTACATTTCGGCATATTTCTTTTCTAGACTACGCTGAACAAGAACTCAAAAAATATGACCCAAGTCAACGATTTGTGGAGGACATGAGCAACTGATGATGAATTTCTTATTCGCTCTGCAAACATTCGAGCCCCGTTCATACCAGATATAAATCTTGAATAATCTGCACACTGGAAACATTTTTAAGACAAAGGTGGCTTAAAGTTAGATACTTGTATTTGTTATTAAAATGAAGCCCCACGACATAAATCTTGAGACGTTCAGTATCTTTTGCAAGACGTTGGCATTCGACGTGCATACCGCCTGAAAGAGCCGGGATATTAGCACAAAAGTCTTCAGCACATTATTCGTACTCCCAAGGTTTCTTGCTTTCTCTTTATTTAATAGGAACGGTACTTAGGGTTGGAAAAATTTATCGTGTAATCGCCAGCAAAAAATCATGAGATTTTCTACCTTCTTCGTACAAGTGTAAACGTGTTCACCAATAACCGCACGTGATAACTTGTTTTGGTGAATATGTAGGAGAGTTGGTACACCTTTAGTGGTTGGAGATTTGTTGAGTCTCGTTCTTTCTTGGCTGCTTCTTGGCTACTTTGGTGAAATCGGTGAGGGCATACAATGTTTATGAATTGAAGGCACTGCTGGTTTCCAAGATTGGATTTTACCGATGTCACCAATATGTCTTAACAGCAGCAGGCAATGTAACTATAGCAAAATGGCCTTATTGTTCTTTGAAAGAGCTTAATAGAAAATCGAGCGTCCGAGTTCTGATCGGTGCGTGTTTACTCGTGGTGAAACTTACACATGATTTGATTTGAACTAATTTTAAAAAAGTGTGTTACTGAAAAGAAGCAGCAATTTCTAATTTCGGCGATGGGAAGATGTTGAGTGTGGAGTTAGCAGAAGCAGAAATGTTAACAAAGGTTGGATAAAAAGTTGAGCTTTTTTTTAATTAAAGTTACCTTAAGAAGTCCCAATAACATGAAAACAACCTGCAAAATGGCTGACAAATGTTGATACTTGCATTGTTGGCCATCAATGTTGAACGCAGCTTTGTAGAATTACTGGTCATTACTGTATTCTCATCACTAAATTTGTTTTGTTTTGTTTTGTTTTTTTGTCAATGTCTATGTTAGGTGGGAGTCTTGGTCATGAACACAAAGAAAAGAATTGGACCGCTAAAGGAGGCCATTGAAAAAGTCGCCGAGACGAGACAACGGCTCGACTGTAAGCTGGAAGAAGTACGACAAGAGGTGAATCAAAACTGCAAGCGATGCAGGGAATTTATCCAAGAACGCGAAGATGAGATCCTCACCCATGTCAACAATATCTACCGCATGAAATCCAAAACGCTGGAAATACAACTCGATGAGCTTGAGATGATGTTAGGGAATTTGAACAGCAGCATCGATTTTACGGAGAATTTGCTTCGCCATGGAAACGAAGCCGAAGTTATGCTCGTGAAAAAACAAATGACACAACGCTTGCAGGACTTAAACAGCCAGAAATTAGAGTTTTTGCCGCTGGAAGACGACCTCATTGATTACATTTTTTCCACAGACGATTTCAGAAAAGCTGTTGCCCACATCGGTGAGGTGAAAGTTTATCATGCTTACCCGCCATATTGTTTTGCTACTGGTGTTGGAATCCACCGCGCCAAAGCGGGAGTGGAGGCGGTGTTTCTTGTCACTTCGAAAGACCGAATGAACGAAATTTACAGCGGCAATGGCGAGCCAATCAAGGTGGAGATCGAGCCACCCGAGGGAGATCCCGTTCCAAGTAAGTACTTCACCTTTTTACAGTCCCGAGGTTGCCAAGAAGACGAAATAAAACCATCTGTGAATTCGAGCCAAAGCCTTCGATGTGGACCTCAGACTGTTCATAGTCAACGCAACTGACAATGAATAGTGTAAGCAATCTCGAATTGTGGATAATTTGCAGTCGGTTACCATCTCTAGTTTTGTCTCACTTGACCACAACTCATACTAAAAAATATTAATACTGGGAGGCTCCGCCCCGACATCCGACCCCTTACCCCTTTTATATACCATTTTTGGCAGAAAAGATACCCCTTTCGTATACCTTCCATTGGAAAATAGTACCCCTTTCACAAACCTACTTAAGAACACTGCATCCCCTCAGTCATAAGGTATGTGTGTTCGAAATATTTTAATGAAAGGCCCTTTTAAATACCTAAATGACAGATTTGTTTTAATTCCCTACTCTTTCATAATACTTCGACTCGTGAAACCCCTTCCCTTTCATATACCTGAGGCGTGAAAAAAGTACCCCTTTCGGGCGCAGCCTCCCCGTATAGGCCATTATAGGGAGAACCCCCCCCCCCCCCCCCCTCCCCGGGAGTTCGAAGAGGTGATCCCTGTGTGAAAAATCCCCATCCTATATTAATCAACGGGAAATGACTTCAGTACGAAATACTGGTTTAAAAGTTGTCTTTTAATAGGGGTCCAAACTTCGAAAGAAACTCCGAACCAAATCATGCCCAAAACAATGCCAAATTCGCATAAAAATAAGAGAAGCTAACCTTCCTATTGTCTCTTGGTTTTTAGCTCACCTAATAGACAACGAAGACGGTACCTACACAGTGTCCTATCAGCCAATTGTACGAGGAAGTCATCAAATTAAAGTTACTATGAGAAATATTAACATCAATGGAAGCCCTTTCACTGTCAATGTGACTGGCAGAATGGACTTTGCCAAGGTTGGAAAAGTCATGGCTTGCTTTGGATGTGAGGGGACTGGAGGAGGTAAGATTTCTTCCTTATACAGAAAAAAGAAACAAAAAAAGCAACGTGACACACGCTAACACCAACCCGGTGTTATCAGAAGCAAAATGTTTGCAAACGAATAGCGTATAATTCCCGAATAATTAGTTTGATAAACCAACACGGAAGCCGTGTCTTTAATTGCCTTTGGACATCAACTTGACCTCTGTGACGCCATAGACATGCGAACTAGAACACTTTTTTATCTCTATTCGTTTTCTTGTCAAGAAGTCAAGTACGGTGAAGTGACGATTTACTCTATGAGAACTGTAAATCAGTTTAGATAAATAAGAGCTTCCTCACGCAAAAGCTTTGTTTCAGGGGAGCCTTCAAAAGAGAAACTCCTTCCTATGAATCTGAAGCATGTCCATCGATTTTAATTTGCTTTTTTTGTCGTAAATAAGCATGACGTAATCAGTACCACTCGAATTGAGAATGGCAGTTTAATGAAGTTTGTTAACACTCTTACCCAGGTGGCAGTTCAAATCGGAAGGCATCGGCAGCCTTTCATCTGACACGTGACTCTTCCTCAACCTTCCGCATCTGGCTTTCATCGTCTTCAAACCATTCCAAACGTTAACCGTTCTCCTCCACACTGATTTATTTAGAAAGGCTGTGGGCCAGTTAACAATGTCATGGTGGTAAATCATTTGTGCAGTGCATCCTGGAATCAAGTATTAGATAGAAAACCTTCCTTCGAGAAACTGAAATTAAAATGCCGGGAAAAAAAAGTAATAAGAGTTGTAGTACCGGTTTAACATTTGTGGAATGGATCAGCCTTGGTGACGTTCGCGTTTGATCGTGCTCTCAAAGTATCTGTTAAGTGGTTAATGATGCCCTTATTGGAAAAAGTGCTGATCAAATCAATTGCAATGTCATCAAATGTTGGTTCGGAAAAGTGGAGAAACTAGGAAAAAACCTCTCGTAGCAAAATCTGCAAACTCAACTCCTCAGGCGAACACATGTACGATCAATGTTTTCCGCTTGACATGCTGTTTGTTTATTTTGCTAGGAGAGTTTAACTTGCCATGGGATGTGGCCATTGATGAAGAAAACCACCACTTGATTGTCACCGACTGCAACAATCACCGAGTACAGGTGTTTGACTTCGAAGGAACGTTTATCTTCAAATTTGGCAGTGAGGGGATCGAGAAAGGTCAGTTTAGAAACCCCAAGGGTGTCTCTCGCGCCGCTAATGGGCACATAATGGTCGCAGACTTCAACAACCACCGCGTTCAAGTTTTCAACGAAGACGGTCGCTTCATAAGAATGTTTGGTAGTTTTGGGCTCGAGAGACCTGGCCATATGAATCACCCGTGTGGTGTGGAGTGCACCGCTGGAGAACTGGTGATAGTATCGGAGCAAGACAACCACCGGGTGCAGTTGTTCAATATGAACGGGGATCCTGTACGGCAGTTTGGTTCCCAGGGGTTTTCGAAAGGACAGTTTATATACCCGCATCATGTGTGCCTCAACCAGCGGGGAAGGATTATGGTGGCCGACTGTGTGAATGACCGAGTACAAGTGTTTGATATGGAAGGAAATTGTTTGTCAGACTTTGGAAAGGAAGGTAACAATGACGATTTTGAACGGACTTTGGTTTGCAAACTAAGGAAATAATTCACAGTGTTTTCATAAAAGCGACTAAACTGCTGGATGTTTCAAGTACATGGTCGTTAGTAGAGAAAACTCGAGAGGTAAAGGTGTGCAATTCACCAGGGTAGGCTTGGATAAATAGATCCACAGCAAATCTCTATAAGGCTTGAAATGCATACAGTTCCAAAACTGGTTTCGGATTCATTAAATCCTACACTAATTATAGAACATTCGTTTAAAAGCATTTTTTGCCTATAATTTCCTTCATGGCTTCTATTGTAGCCACTGATTTCGGAAAGTAGACCCTACTCTGGCTCAAGGCAACCAAAATAGCTTTCGCCAGTGATCATACACCCCAAGTGACCAACCCTTGACAATTTTTCACGCTCTTCTTGATTCGAAGAGTTAAAAGTACCGTTTTACACATATCAAATTTTTTATTCTGCAGGATCCCAAAATGGATTGTTCGATGGTCCAGAGGGTGTGGCATGTGATGATGAGGACAACATTCTGGTCTGTGACTATCATAATCACAGGATCCAGGTTTTTAATTCTAATGGCGAGTTCGTCAGTACCTTTGGAGTTTTTGGGGAAGACGAAGGCTGTTTCAAGAATCCATGCGGCATCGCTATAACAAAGGAGGGAAATATCATCGTGGTTGATAGTGGAAATAACCGTATACAGGTCTTTTGAAATGTTCAAGGACAATTTTTCGCACTACTCTTAAGTTGAAGCACGCATCATCGTGAAACTAGCCCTAGAATGAGCAAATCAGAAGTTATGCGGATGAGGTAAAGCCAGCAGGCGAAGAAAAAGGCAAGGAAGCACCGATTGGTTTCCCGTCTGATTGGTTGATGTGTTTGAGACGTTCGGGAGGCGCAGTGGCCTCATGGTCAGTGTGCTCGACTCCGGATCGAGTGGTCCGGGATCGGGTCCTGGCCGGGGACATTGTGTTGTGTTCCTGGGCAAGACACTTTACTCTCACGGTGCCTCTCTCCACCCAGGTGTATAAATGGGTACCGGTGAATTTAATGCTGGGGGTAACCCTGTGATGGACTAGCATCCCATCCAGAGGAGAGTAGAAATACTCCTAGTCTCTTCATGATACAGAAACCGGAGATAAGCGCCGGCCTGGTGGGCCTTCTAGGCTCGTAGCAGACTGTACTTTACCTTACCTTACGTTACCTTTTGAGACATTCAGGTCAAACAAACGAAGCAAACCTTAATTATAACTCTGTGGAAACCACTCCATAATATCTGGTTATCGTATTCTTTTATGAATGGAAATTTAAACTTACTGCCTTGTTAAATATTCTGATCTTACTTTGTTTTCAGAAAAAATATCATACTGGTGAAATATAACCTATCCGTCGTTCAACTAAAATTAACTTTTGATATTTCTTCCAATATCAATGCCCTTTTCTCCATAAACTTCACATAACTCAGGAGCACAGCTATTGAGACAACTGCAATTAAGAAATTTGCGGTCTATTCAAGGGCAATTTCACTGGCTTGTTGTTGTCGTGGTCAGAGCTGTTTTTTTTTTTTTTTTTTAATGAGAAGTGGAAACTAGAAAAAGGGGGCCCAGTGTTTTTAAATTGTAATCTTTTTCGATCGTTGCATTATATTATGCATTATGATCCAAGCCGTTCGTCAAAGACGACAGCAGATAGTCAGGTTAATGGCCGTAACATTTAGTTTAGGTGAATAAAAACCTAAGCCATTTATTATATTCCGGATGATTCATAGCCATTTTTTAGCATTATACTAACTGATAATATTTTGAGTATATATTTTACAAACCTTTTTATAAATAGTAGATTCATCAGTTCCGTTGAAAAGAACTGTTATTTTTTACACTGTGATAAGTATTGCTTGACGTTTATAGGACCTCGGGCGCAGACTCAGGGATTTAATAGCTAGGCCTTCCCTACTCGCCTCTTTCTGCTATGATGACTGGCAGTTCCTGAAGTGCGACCCCATTAGCTCTCTCCAGTTGGTCTATGAATATTGGCCGTATTTATACCAGAAGACATCTTAGACGTCTTAGACGACTAGTATAAATACGGGCAATAAGGTGGACGCATTAAACGTCAGACGAATTAAACGTCTCAAGTTAAGTGCGTCTAAACGACGCACTTAACAGACGTCTTCAGAGTCGTCTGAGACGTCTAAGCCGTCTAGTATAAAGACGAGACGCACTAAACTGGGACGCAATTAGCAATGAAGTGCACACAGTCTCTTTGGTGATTAAATCTCAGTATCTTTGGAAGAAATTTGTGAATTTGATTTCCGGCCGTCGAAGTTAATTGCGTCCCGTATTCATATTAGTCGCACTAACCGCCAGACGTTTAAGGCGTCTGCGGGACGTCTAACTTAGAAGTCCTCTAGTATAAATACGGCCATTGCCGCCGTGCGCCTCTATGATCGTCTATCACGTTTTGTATAAAGAGCATTACCATTAAGAAAGACATAAAAGCGTTAAGAAACCGAACTAGTTGACGATTAAAACAAAGCAATGATGGCGGGATTGAAATTTGGTACTTACACAAAACAACTAAATCTATATGTCGATCGATCAAACCTGGAGCATGCGCATGCGCAAATCGAGCTCTCTTACCTCTTGCCGATTCAACGTTTAAGACTGGGAATACTACTATTCGTTATCTGATTTTAACCACTTCAATGGTACGTGACAAGAAAGATCATATTGGAGACAGCTTGTATGCAAGTTTGAAGTTGATGACGTTTGAGCAGGAGGACTGTGTGCAATTTACAATCGCTAGCATATAGGCGGTCAAATTAAAGTCATTTACTATACTAATCCTCTGTACGTGTTCAAAATGAATAATTGTTTGCCAAACTTTACCCTTTGAAGTCAGTTATTGAGGAACTTCTCCCAACAAAAAAAAAAAGCAGTTGCCGATTTGACCTACGATAGAGCTGAGTAAAGAAGGGTAATTGGTTCAATACCGGGTTGATGTCACACACCTGTCCACTTTCAAATCATAGTTGGACAGCGATACAAAGTAGTTTGTGAAGTTAACCCGCTATCAAACCCAATCCCGTTCATTACTCGGTCATGGATCAAGCCTCGGCCAGTTCTCCCCAGAAAAGTGAGTTTTCAAGAACAAGAGTTACAAGTGTATCAACATTTTATACAGGGGCATTTACATGTGATCTGACTGATACTATGTTTCTAATTGGCTGTTACCCTGGCGGCTGAATTACAAAGCAATCCTTTAAATGACCATTTTAATATGTAGACCTTACTCACTTGTGTACATTTTGTTTTCCTAAAAGACATAACTAATTGCTCAGCTTGTTTAGTTGTTTGCCTACAAGTTCAATTTAGTCTCTGTTTTACATTAATTTTGTATTCTAATGGAAAATAAATAAGTGGTTGTTGTAAATCACGTGACGCTACCCAGAAAATTTATCAAAAGCATACCTGTGCTCATGAGTATAAGCGGCTATGAAAGAAATAACCCTATTATCATATGATCTGCACTGGTAAAAAAGGTGCATCGCTCACTGGTAGGCATGACAATGACTGGCCTTTAACAAATACGATAGGATATCGGCAACATTTATAACTTTATTGTGACAAGCTTTCAATCCTTTTTTCTTATTATTTACAACAGCACTGAGAATTAGCATGACACATGATGAAAGGTAACCAAGTCTCACTTAAAAGCCTCGAGGATCACTAATACAAATGTAACGTCTTGGGACATTCTCACACCAGCAAACACCGGTGGTAATTTAATCCCGAGATATGCTTATGCAGTCAGACACGTACGGATAAAAGAAATTGTTAGCATATTCCTAAAGGAAAAAACTGACCTAAGGTCTGCCAAATCCAAACAATTAGTTTGTAATCACGTTTTCGAACAATCAGAGCCTTGAAGCAATTAAACACCTTTTTCCTTTTTCCCTTTTTCTTAATTTCCAGAAACAACTGAATTCCAATTAAATACCTACATCGGATTTCCATGAAAAAATCACCGTGAGAACTTGTCTACGGTTGAAAAGGAATTTTTTGACAATCACGGCTTTGAGATTAATTCCTCGATGCAATAAGTTAATCATATTGAATGGCCGTATAATTCATCGATGTGTGGGTTTCAGTCCTGCATTTGGAAAATACACAAGCATATCCTTTGTTGATAACTTGGATGTACGAAATCAATAAGAACAGTCTCTCGCAACGGTTATTACATTAGTGCCATATGTTTTTATCAGACTGTAACTGGTTTTTCACTGCCGTAAAATTGGTATTCAGTGTTATACATCCGGGGTACTTGGAACTTCTCGCTGGGACCTGGACCTGTGCAAAGCAAAGAAGAGATAATAAACGGAAGAAAAACAATAACCGGAAGTGATAAGAGATAATAATAAAACGGAAGTTGGATACTAAAGACGAGTGTCAAAAGGAACTATTCATTCTCGTTCCCAGATCCCATCATTTATCTTACCCGGCGCCTTTGCACACGAAAGGGAAGGGCTCTGGAGACTAATAGTACTTACTAAAACGAAATACTTTGAATAATTAAGTTTACGTAGATTCTTCTAAGTCTTACTAGAAATACAGGAATGAAAAGAAAAAAAGACATTGGGTCCTTAACTACGAAGACTCGCAAATATTCCGGATCACTTGTGAAAGTATGAGATCTGCTTTATCCTAAAAGCTGGTCTTTATCAACGTTTTCAAGATAATCCAAAAACTGCCGCGTTTCACCCCTAGTCTTTGAAATCACCTTTGTTTTGTAGAACAGAAAGAACTAAGGCAGACGCTAATTTTTGTGGGTTTTCAAGAAATGCAATCCCCATGAGCCGAGTTTTTTTAAGCGAAAACAATGGCCAATCGAGATTAATAATCACAATTACCTACAACTGTATGAAATATCGATTTTAGTCGTTGTTAACCCAGGAATAGCACAAAGTTTGGCTTGAAATAAATCGGCCCAGAACCTCAACCAGCAGATTTATTTTAATCATGAACATACTTACTTTCTAGAGGAGCGTGCCAGGGTTTCGGGACATTCATGCTGAACAATTCCTGTCGTTTTCTCTCAGGAGGCATCGTGTACGATTCGGTCATCAGCGTTTGCATTCCCCTGTGAATCAGAAAACAAAGCTACGTTCAGAGTATAATACAACGGTGAAAAGGAAAGGATATAGTTTTTCAGATTGCGTTGTGACTGGCATTTTTGGGTTTCCTAAGTTCCGCATTACTCCGCCTGACGTGAGTAAGTTGGCGAAATTCTTTTTTACGTATCTCGGAGGCAAACACACGAGAGATTGTGTCTCATGCACGGGAGAGAGTTCCCGTGAATTGGATTCGCAGGGGTGCAGGGATGGCGCAGTGGTGACAGCACTCGCCTCCCACTAATGTGGCCCAGGTTCGATTCCGAGAATCGGCGTCATATGTGAGTTGAGTTTGTTGGTTCCCTACTCTGCATCGAGAGGTTTTCTCCGGGTACTCCGGTTTCCCGTCTCCTCAAAAACCAACACTTGACTTGATTTGCGTTGATTGTTAATTTCACTTTACAGTGTCCCCAATTAGTGCTCCAGCGCTAAATCGACTACACATTTAAATAAAGTTCCTTTCCTTTCCTTTCCTTTGCGCAGAATCGACGAAGGTACTTTAACTAATCATGCAAACAAAAAGCTACCGCTAGTGCAAAAAGAGTAAAAACTGCAAACAAGTTAAGAGCACTTAGGTTTTGTTTTTGCTCCTGTCTGGTATCAACAAAGCACTCGTGAAATAGAAAACTTCCACTTACGATAATTCATTCAATAGATAAGAAATTGTTGGCGTTGGTTAACAACGCATCTGTATACTCACTTATTTGGAACTGGCTCCAGCGACTTTGGTAATCTGGGGATAGTTGTAGGCTCTCTGAACCAAATCCGATCCCTCAAAGGTCCCTTTTCTCGAGGGACAGAATTGAGAGGGAGTGGGTTTTCTTTTGATCCGTGACCCCACGCTTTCGGATACTCCTCGCATTCCCAATATGTCGCATAGTCTTTCGATGGATAACGTCCCAATTCATGCCTGATTTTTTAAAAAAAAGGATGAATTTAAGGATGCGCCTTGACTGGACACAAGATTCATACAGCTGTGTCAACCCGGTAAATTCTGGAATGCTTTATTCAAAGTTTAAGAGTTTTATTTTTATCCAATCAAGTTATGTCAACCTATGAAAAACGTTTGTCTTTTAAGGACACTTTGGTGCTTTTCAATTTAAAAACGTATTTACAAAGAAACTTTTGCTCTATTTACAGGACACTGCTTTCTTTGATTTAAATCTTCAATTTTAAGGCCGTACAGTTTTTAAGTGCCCATAATGTGAAAATTTCATTCACATTGCACAACAAAAGACACGTGACTACGTATTAATAATAGACAAGAAAAAATATCGAGAAATCTTGAAGTAATTATGCAGAAGCAACGCACACATATCACGTAATCACGCAAAAATTGCGCCATTCAGGGCTAGTATTTGATTTGCTATTTGTGGCTTTCTTTGATCACTGACCAATCAGAATGGTTGGTTCGTTCCCTCTTTTCTGCACTGTGTTACCTGAAAACTGCATTTCTCAAAGCCAATCGGAAATTTGAAACAATTTTTTCACTTATTATTAGAAACTCAATACCTAGCAGGTGGCAGCTCTAACTGTTTTTAAGGACGGTGCCTACAAATTCAAAGCTATTTTTGTGCGGTTTACTGGATATGCTGGAAAAGCAGATCTTAGTGTATGGGGGGTAACCACGCATTTTTCGAAGATAATTAATCAACAATATTTGCAGAAAGCTTTAAAATACAAAGCAATGTATGGCGTTCTTTGCCAAATTGAAGCTTACCGGTAATTATCTCTAAAAAATGCATGGTTACCCCCAATTTTCTTTTTGGATACCAAGAGCACTTGCTGTGTTCTACTTTTTCCGCATAGTTTTGAACCGCGCAAAAATATCCCTGTAATGAAGCACCACCCATAGGAAATCCGAGTGTCTCGAGATGTGCAGAACGTATGCACAATAACAATAGTAGGCACCGTCCTTAAAGGGCTGGACAAACGGCTTAAACATTTGCTTCAACATCCGTTCGATTTTGTTGAACGATGTTGACTGCTGGGGATCGGCAAAGGGTTTCAACACATCATCGACATCAATTTTAATTCAACAAAGCTTCATGAGAGGCCTGGTATTCAGTCACGCATTGCAGGCGCGGTTGTTACTAGGGATAAGGACATGGATGTGTCATTGAGAGACCGATTAGTGTGCACGTGCATACCTAACAATGTTGAAAGAGGTGCATGGGAAAATGGCTGAACAACTTCATTCAACATTCGTGATAACACAAGAAATGTTCAATAGCTGTTGCAGCAGAGCCAGAGCTTAAATGTAAATGGCTATAAATGGAGGCAGTGTGGCCCAGTGGTTAGGGCGCTTGCCTTGAGATCCGGAGATCCCGGGTTCAAGACCCGCTCTGACCACTCATTGAATTTGATCCTGGTAGTCCCTGGTTCAACTTCCCAGCCGCACTTGTAAATAGCTAACTGCTTTGCCTCCAGCCAGTTGGGATTCTTAACAGTTGTTGTTGTTGTTCTGTTCTGTCGTTTCGTTGTGTTTCAGTGGCCCTGAGAAGCCTCTATGGGGAGTGGTCAATTAAGTATGTATTGTATTGTATGTATTGTATTGTATTGTAAATAATGCCTTTAAACTCATTAACATCGATTCAACATGAATCAACACGGTTGAAAGGGAAGGAGGGACACCGTTGAAAAGGGGGTGGGGGCAAACAGTTTCAGCATCATTGTTCAACAAACTCAAACAGATGTTGAAGTTGTTTGCCTGGGCTTAAAATTTTAAAATGGTAAAACAATCATATTAACTCTTTTTCTAAATCCACGCCTTACTTTGTAAATGCCCGGTGGTCTCTTTGTGTTGTGGTCAGGTATGGATCCATGTGGTACGTCAGTACACCTCTGTCCCTGGGGTAAAACTTTTGTCCTGCAACACCTCTGTTAATCGTTGATGGCACAAGATCCTGAAGCAATAACCAGAAGTTATAGAGGATGAAAATTTAATGATAGGCCATGTTAATTTCTGATACAAAACATCCAGGAATGGAACTCTTTTCTCATGAAAACACTTCCTATAGTTTTGGTCAAAAAAGACAACAAAAAACATTGCAGTTGATCATGTGGATAAAAACTTTTAATAGACCATTTTACAGGCGTAAGATTGGGAACAAGGCCATCAGTGATCCTGTTTTGATACAAACCTTTGCGCTTTTCTAATGTTAATGCAGACTAATAATAGAATTACAACAACACAATTTACATGATAAAAGGTGTGCTCAGGTCTGTATCAATACAAGGTTAGCGGCAGACTCGCAGCCATTCATAGGCTAGGTCACCGAGCAAACAACTGTAAAATGGCCTGTAGACCATTGCCAGCTGTGGCTGTCAGCTTTGCTCTGACAGAGGGTTAACCCTTAATACTCATCAGCTCAAGACCCACTCTGATCATTCGTTGAATTTGTAAGTGGCAGTCCCTGGTTCAATTTCCTATACTATTAGCTAATTCTACACTTGTAAATTTATAGCCAACTGGTTTGCCTCCGGCCAGTTGGGATTCTTAACAGTTGTAGTTGTTGTGTTCTGTTGTTTTGTTGATTGTGTTTCATTGGCCCTGAAAAGCCCCTATGGGGAGCGGTCAATGAAGTATGTATTGTATTGTTTAATTTGTAATATCCAGGCCAATACAATGTTGGCAAATAAATCAGTCCGTTAGGTATACAATGTATCACTTTATCTATGACAGGTTTAAAGTACAGCTACACTACAAAACCCTTACTAATGCTGAACTTAAACCTCATTAGGCCTAAAATTGATGTTTAGGCCAAAGGTTAGTCAATCTGAAGGTTTTGGGTTACTTTTAATAGACACATATACTGTAATACATGTAGGTGAAACAATGACCTGTAATGTCAAGTGACTTGTGGATGAAACATGCGGCTTTATCTTGTCCACAGTTCCAATTATATCTGAAATTTCATATCATTATTGCTTTTACAGGACATAAGTTGAACTTACAAATGACTAGCTCCGAGCAGTGGCTTGATAGGTCAGTTGATTGAGCAAGTGCAGCACTGACGTACCATTGTGACAGTCATCATACTGGTTCAAATCCAGTTCAAGCCTGGACTTTTTTATGCTTACCTGCAACTGCTCAGGTTGCTAAAATCTAACTTCAATGATCTTTCATGTGCATTGTGCAGTTCAAAATATATCAAATCTAACATGTTCAAAAATCACTTGAATTTGTCATTGCATTGAGAGTAAAAAGTGAGCAGTCTAACAATGATTACCTCTCTCCCTCTGAGGCAGAGAGATCAAAGCCATGGGAAGTTAACCCAATCACACCTCAAACGCCCTAGGACACCTCCCATTGATGAGTAAAATCGTCTGACGTTAGACAGAGTAAAATTTATTAAGTGTTACTCTCGGGGGTCAATGGGTCAAGGAGATCGAGGTTGTCATTACCTTGCTATTGCCTTCGCTGTGGTGATCAGCTAGGTTAAATGGCTGGATCCCAGCATTGTATACTGTATCTAGGTTCACTCCTGGTTTCCCTGTGTACTGGGACTGCATCTCACTGCTCTGATTTCCCATAGTCAGTGGCTTCCTCCATGGCTTGACACTCAGCTGTGAAAATAGATTAGTTAATTTAACTTAAACTAAAAATCATGACAGAAACCAAAGGTCTTTTAAAGAGAACTGTAACCAACTTTTGAAAACTTAAGGTAGCTCTGAGTTGGCTCCCAAGAATTTTTTAAAACTTTGCTGATAGTTCTAGCTCGGATTGCTAATTACTATAATTCTACAATAAAAATGTGGGTCACTGAGTTCATTTTTGAGATATACCGGTAAGCAAATAAAGACAAAATATAGAGTGTTTTTGAAGGGCTTTCATGTTACCATGGTAACCTATTACGTCACAATATTTAGTGAGCGCATTTTGTTAAGCAAGAATTGGTGTTTCAAATGGTAATATAACGTTGCTGTTTTGTGATACAGTATAGTAGTTATAACCCATCTAATAAGAAGGCCTCTTAAAGTGGTGAAACTAGTTCCAGCCACCTTATTCCTTAAGCTGATCATATGCAATCTCATTGAAAAGCTTTCTTAAATAACTGCTTATAATACTATATTCCTTCCCTGCAAATTCAGCTAATACTGTTTTTGTTTTTTATGGTGAGGTCATTTATGGTACCTTTCCAATATTATCTTCCACGTAACGAACTTTCCATGATCCAGGAGCTTTTTTGAACAAAGTGTTACCCAGTGTCCTCCCATGTACTTTATAATCATGAGTTGAACCTGTTGTTGTCCTGAAGTGTTCATTGTCAGTTATGTAATCCGGATTTCCAAGTACAGGTGGCAGGACATCATAAACAGTCCTCTAAAATAAAGACAATATTACAGTGAAACCAGTTTTTCGTTTCTGTGCCACTTTGCAATATTGTCACGCAATGTTGTGTTTTTGATTGGCACTTTGCTCTGAGCAAGTTGAGGGTTCAAATTTCCCAAGGTACACACAGTTGAAGTCCAATGGTATGCCTCAAACTGTCATTACATTGTGAACCTCTCTCCATAGTCAGTTTGGAACTGATAACTTTAATATTTTGGATTTAGGCCCTTCAAATGGATTTGAAATGATTAATTTCTTCGAAGAACGTTTGCGCGTGGAATCCAGTAATGGCGAACAGAGATGTTGTTGTATGGACAACAAGAACTTTCATGGAAAACCAGTTACACTTAATGCTAAGAAATTGTGTTGTTGAATTAATATTTCAACCTCCTTACAGTTCTGAATTTAATTCTTGTGAGGAGGTCGATGAAGGCATAAATTATTTGAGACATTACACGAACAGTTTAATCACAGAACTTGCGATAATTCAATGTTTGCAAACAATCACGCTGGCGAACAATCACACCGGCAATACATTGTGGATTTATCATTTCAAAATAATTTTTTACACAGCCTCGCAAATCCTACCCAATGTAGAGTTATTATGCCATAAATTTATATTGTAAAAAATAGAGATCAAGGTTGTTTTGAACAGGTCCAAATACCTGACTCTGCATGGGAACATAAACAGCTGGCAGCAAGTTGAAATTTGAACTTGCAACTTCCTCGGTCAGCAAAATGCCAATCAAAACATCAACATTGCATCACAAAATTGCAAAGTGGCGCACAAATGAACAACCGGTTTTACTGTAAGAATCAGTTTTAGAAAAAGCAAAAACAAGCAAAACAGAATCCAGTACAAATAACAGTGGGAAGGAGGTAGAGGACTGAGGAGGGAGAAGCAACTCATAGCATGTAACCATGTAATTTTTGTATTAATTCTTACACTGCGGAATGACAAAAAAGCTGTTACAGAATGAGTGTATTAGGAAGCTGAGATATTAGGCTAAATTTATCAAAGCCAAATTACTGTATTTCAGAAATGGAAGTAACTTTTCAGAAGAGCAGGTTTGGTGGTGGAGATAATGTCTTCCTGTCTTCAATCCCTCCGTTAAGCCTCTAAGTCAGGTCGTTCATTATGGGGGGTCCAAACTTGACCTAACGGTCTCCCTACATGTTCTCAGGTTGAGAAAGTCTTCACACAGAAATTCTAATTTTCTCTCCTTTTAATTTAGTCTGAACTTTGTTTTGATTAATTTTGTGGAAGGTAAATTTTTGAATCCTCAACTTTCCTAAATTTAATAATTATTATTCGTCATTGGAAACAGGAACAGGACCGACAGCGACAAAGTTGATCTTTACTCCAACTGTTGTTTTGTTTTCATTGCTTGTAAGACATATTGATAACTTTAAGCATACAAAACACAGTATATTACATAACTGGGGCACTCATTGTAGTCATTGACTGGCACGCTAGAAAGAGGCTTTGATTGAGATAAATAATTTTTATTATTAGATAATAAAGTGTTTTGCTTTTATTTGGGAAAAAGTGTTTTACTTTTTTATAAGGTGACGTGGTAAATTTCAAATGATTATAATCTTTAAAAAATAAAGTTGGTATATCCCAACTGTGTGTTTCCATCAGTTCGAGAGCTAAACATACAAACGAAATTTGGTAATAACATTTACATGTAGTCGTCCATATGAATGCGTGACAGCAGATGACATATACATTGCACACTAGCATTAAGAAACTGCCGAAATTAAAACTAACACAACCTAAATAAATTAACGTCGTTACAACAACGTTAATTCCCCGAAACTTCAGAAAGGATCGCATATATAAGCTTACTTCTTACCCTAAACCTGTCCGACGGGAAACCATGTGAAGGGCTGTAATAATGTCCTTTTCCAGTCGATGTTAGGTGAAGATCGTTACGAACTTCGGTAGACATTGAAGATTAAAGTGAATGAAGGTTTACTTTGATTGACTACCGGTCTTGACAAAGGAACTTGTGTCTTAAAACCTTGAAACTTTCTACAACATAAACTTTCATAACTCCACTTTGTTCTGTTGTTGATTGTTGCCAAGGAAATCGCCTGTCTTTTCTTCACAACTCCGCTGACTGAGAATGATGCGGGCACGCTTACTTCAAGACGTCTTCAAGTAAACTGTCCGAAATGTCTCAATATTCAGGCATGGCTACGAGGCACCCTCATTCCCAGGGCCTCTCTTTTTACCTTCCTTTGAGAGACGATATTAGTATTGATTGTGCAATTATTGTGGAAAATGAAGTGCTTGATGAATTATCATAGTAATGATATGAAAAATAATGTTAATGAAATTGGAAAAGTTGCTATATAGTTGGCAACCTCGTTCCCAGGGCTTTTCTCCCACCTCCTCCTCGGCGGAGAAAAGCCCTGGGAACGAGGTTGTATAAGTTGGCAAAATGGTGTTATTGAGGATGAGAGAGTTCCTGTTGTTGATGATGCTGTAGTTGATAATGAGTTTAGTGATCATGCTGTGAGTCTGATCTGTATTGTGAAGTTGGCTCTCCAACGACCTCTCGGATTCTCCGTCTGTGCTTGCTGGGGATGTGGAGTTGAAGGTGATGTTTCTGTTAATTTTTGAGAGTTCTAAGTTTTCGGCGATTTTCCGAAAAAAACACACTGCTAGCATTTTTGGGTAGTTTTGCATCACAAAATGTCATTTAGTGATCATGCAACATTTTTTTTGGCCCGATATCAGTGATCCAGGCAAATTTCAGCAACCAAATTATTTTTTGTTTTTTTTGTCTGCTTATTGTCACATTCAGGGGACCTGGGTTCCACAGGAAGGACCTAGGGCTTTTTCAATGGGACTCAACCCATGTGATGATTGGCAGTGCCATGGCTTGAAGCACGTAAGTCAGTTTCGATTTCGTGAATGGCATCACATTTGGAAATAGTGTTTTACGGTTTCGTCGTGTTTTTTCCAATCATCTCAAGTTCGGTTAACGACAATTTCATCGTCCACAGTACTTCTTATGATTCGACCCCAAGGACGCGTAACTGCGCCAAAAAAATGAAATACGAAGCTCAAAGTCAGATGTCAGAATTGTTCATTTATTTTTTAGGTCGTTTGTGGCGCAGGACATTTTGGTTAAATGCAATGCATTCTGGTTAAATGTGATGTGTTCTGGTAAAAAGTGGTGAATTCGAGAGTTCGTCGCAGCTTTCATAAGATTTCCTTAAATTCAGATTATGTTGCTGCTCGCTAGCTTCGCTTTCTCTGCAGCACTGAATAGGGAGATTTTACAACGACAACGGGAACTTCAACGAGAACGTCATCTCAAAAACATTCTCGTTCTCGTTGCCGTCGCCGTTGTCGTTGCTAAAGCTCCCCAATGACCATTCGATAAAGGAGGCAAGCTATTGAACCCTATCGAATTTTTTAGGAAGAGTAATAACTATTTTACCCGTCACAATGATAAAAATTTAACGTTAGTTATCCACTAATTTGACTCCTGCTTGAACTATCAACTTGCATTCCTTACAGCAGTTGCTATGCCCATGTCAATACACTGATTAAGTTATCAATTCAATCTCATTTTGTTAAAATAGAGTTTGTCTTTCTTAAACCGTCAGCATGGTTTGTCTTCGTCGCTATGCTATAGCGACTATACTATATGATATAGCACTATGCCATATATATACATATATATATATTATTTTTATATACTACATGTATACCATACATAGTATGTATCTAGTACTATACTAGTATACTATACTGTATAGTATAGTATAGTATGCTATACTACATTATACTTTACTATACCATTGTCGACAATGGACCTCATTTTTTGATCCATCGAATGTGATTACCACGGATCATAATTAAGTAAATCTAAATTCTCATGCCCTGGCCAAAGAGTAAAAAGAAGGACAGGATTTTTAAAATTATTCTCTTTCTCTAAAAACTAAACAAATTTTCAGGCATAACTCAAAGTCTGCGCAAACTATTCAAGATACAATTTTTATAAACGGGGTGACGTGGAAGTTTGGAAAAAAACATATGATAAGTTTATTCTTTTGCTACTAAGCGCTATTTTCTTCACTGTACATATATGGAGATTGATAAACTGACAAATTAAAATTCTACCAAAATCTTGTAATTATTATTTCAATAAGTAATCTCTGAGCATCTGCAGTTAGATTTTTGTTGCTTAGTAAGGTTTATAGATAATCATTGTACATTTTGCACTGTGTTCAAATGATAGAATGCATATGTTTTTCCTTCCAGTTGGGCAATTTTGTTGACTCAACGAGGTGTTCTTTAAGCATCCTTCAAGCAGTGTCTACTGGTTTTTTCCCTTGCTATTCGGGAGTGTCAGCTAAAAAACCTGCACTCGATGGTTATGTCTGTCGGCAACCACAACTCTTCCATCTTGAGTCAGTGTTATTCCACCAGGAAACTTGAATTCTCCATCTTGATCTCCTTCACTGCCAAACGCGGCGTGGAATTTTCCATCTGGCTGAAAGATTTGGATGCGGTGATTTTGGAAATCACCCACAATGATGAATCCCTCGGGATCAACCGCTATTCCCCCGGGACGATCAAGCTGACCTTTTTCGCTGCCTTTTCCTCCAAAAGTAAACTCGAACTTGCCACTGCAATCAAATTTTACGATGCGGTTATTTTCGGTGTCGGTCACTAGGCAACCGTTGTCCTGGGTGACTGCCAGGTGGTTTGGACTCTTCAACTGTCCGTTCTCGCTGCCATAGCAACCAAATGATGCGATATGTGTGCCATCCATATTGAAGATTTGTATCCTGTGGTTGTCTTTATCAGCAACCAGCAAGTTACCATCCTTGTTCAGAGCTAAGCCAGCTGGGTGGGTCAGTTTTCCGTCATCAAGTCCTAAAGATGTGACATCAATTTAGAGGTTGTCAGAAATGAATGGACATGAAAAAACAAACGCTTTATCTTTATGCAGAGACAAAATTAAACTTTTTCTGAAAGCAACGTATGATTTTTCGATCGACTGCATAAATTAATTTGCCTTGGAATTTCGACGTTTCCGCGTTTGGCTCCTACACCGACTCATCACTGAGTATGCGTGCATAGACAGCGACATACATGAATTATTCATAGCTGACGCGTGAGGTACAGAGAGTCGAAAGGAGGCAGTTAGAAGAGAACCGGAAACGCCTTTGTGCTACCTGCCTGGCTTCTACGGTATTATAGTCTCTCACCTTTAGCTCCAAATTTGCCGATAAATTTCCCTTCGGGGCTGAAGAGTTGGATGCGATGGTTGTCCCAATCTGACACGATAATTATGCCATTATTATCCACCAAAATTCCGCATGGGTTCTGGAACTGCCCATCCTTGCTTCCCCGAGATCCGAAGTCTAGAAGATGCTTTCCAAGCGCATCAAACTTTTGAACGCGACAATTCACAAAATCTGTGACATAGATATTACCCTCTTTGTCGGTTGTCACAGAACAGGGTTGTTTAAACTCTCCGCCCTTGGTCCCCTGGGATCCTATTTTCATAAATGCTGGTCCAACCTTTTGGTAGTCAATTCCTTCAAACACGCTGACGCTAAAAGGACTTCCTTCAATCTCACGCCCACGGACTGTCACATGTAGAATGTGCTTGCCACGCGTGACCGGAGTGTATCGCACTTTCAGGGTTCCGTCGCCGCTATTCGTGACCTTGTTTCCGAGGAAGAATCCTTCAGGAGCTTGGACCTTGACTTGAACTGGGCAGGTATGATCGCCTTCAACCGAAGTGCGTCCGAAGCGGTCTTTCAGTTCAACGACAAAGCACGATTCCACTCCAACTTTACCCGATTTGATTCCGAGGCCACGAGCGTTACACAAGGCGGTGAATGTCACGCTTGAGGTCACCCGACCCATCGTTGTCGCCACGCTTTCTACAGATTTCATATCGAGGATGTAGTCCACGACATCGTTTTCTTCTGGCTCTTTGTAATCCAGCTTTATCGCATTTAGTTCATCCAAACGGTCAAGCATCAACTGGCGAAGCTGGATGATCTCGACTTCGTTTCCATGGAGGAGCACGTTTTCAACAAAGTCACGTGAGCTTGTGTATTTGAAGAGCTCAATCTCTAGTTGGGTTTGTTGGCTGCGGAGAACAGCTTCTTTTTCCTGTTCCATGATGTCAACCTGTTTGCAAGATAAACAATGTATTCGTGAACTAAAAGATAATTTCCCCATTCACTGTACTGTAAACAAAAGAGCATAATACAAAGGGATGCCGGTTTGGTGTAGTGGTAGATTGAGTTTAGTACTTCCCTATGTACTTCTGTGAAAGTCTTTTCTCGTCGGGGAACTCGGGTTTGAACTAAAAGATAATTTAGCTAAAAGATAATTCTAAAAGACAATTCTCCCATTCACTGTACAGTAAACATAACAGCATAATACAAAGGGATACAGGTTTGGTGTAGTGTGGCGGATTGAGTTTAGTACTTTCCCACGTACTCCTGTGAAAGTCTTCTCTCGGGATCTCCGGTTTTTCCCTCTCACCAAAACCCAACGTTTGTTTTGAATTACGGTCTCCCCAATCAGGAAAGTAAAGAAAAGGAACTTTATTTAAATGTCTAGTCGTTCTAGCACTGTAGCACTAATTGGGGACACTGTAAAATGAAATTAACAATTAACACAAATCAAGTCAAAGGTTGGTTTTTTTGGGTGGGGGGAAAACCGGAATGACTCTTTTAATGTCGCTAATTAGTTTTATAGTGTGGAAATACATGTTAACTTGCAAGTCTGGTTGCTTACATTGTTTTAAATGAGTAATAAATATTAATTATTTCTAATATTATTAAATTCGCGAATTAGCTACAACGACTTTAATTGACAGAAAGTTTTTGTACCCTCGCTAGTATTTCTTGTTTCCTGGAGACGATTCTCTTTACACATTCTTCTGCAGTGGCGCAAATCTCGCTTTTAGCAGCTTCAGCGCGTGCGCGCAGCTTAGCAGCCATGGCCTTGACCTCGTGCACTGCATCTTGGACCGGAGGAATCTTTTCGTCGATGCAGAAATTCAAGCGCTCATCGATGAGTAGCTTCCTCTCCTCCAACGCTTCTTTAAGACCTGCAATGCAAATTTCAGGGGAGGATTCAAATAAGTCGCTTTTAAAATTTTAATTCTCCCGTTGGACTGTAACAACAACAACAACAACAACAACAAAAACAAAAACAACTTTATTAACTTGTCAATGGATTTAACACAAGAACACTAGTTGGGGAAAATAACGAAATTAACTCAAATTAAATATTGGTTTTTGTGGAGAGGAGGAAACCGGAGTTGCGTTCCCATCTCTCTGATTGAAATTACGAGTTGTTCCCGCTTGATCTCTAAACAAATTCTATGCTCCTTGTTCCGTAAGATATTTGTCATTGTTCTCCCAATTGCAATTTAAAATTTATGATGTTTTCTCGCTTACACAGGGTCAAGGTAGGGTATCACACCGCCTCTGTAAGGATGTACACATATTTTCCAATGCTGTGGTGTCAGTTTTGACTCGACCACGAATTCCATAGTTTTTGTAATCACTTTAACCTGTTTGTGATTGTAGAGGGCGTTAACCGGCGAAACACAGACTCTCCCATTGAAGGTACAATTTCTTGTGCTCTTGAACAAAACCAAAAAAGATAGGAAGAGACAGTGACAATTGATAAAATGGGCGAACCATGACGTTAAAACGCTGCTGGCTGTAAGGGTGGAAAACCGTTTAGCTTTCGAATCTGATTGGCTGAAAATCAAAATTGAGGGATATTTCTTGAGCCAATCACTACACTTACTCGTAAAAAATACGTACTCATAAGAAATACCAAAATTGCTTGAACCAATCAATTCTTAATTAATTAAAATAACGTTTTAAAATCTTTTCTATGCTTTATAATTCAACGATAGCTTTTATTGGTCAAAGGTGATTCGAAAAAAGTTAAATCCACTCCGTTCCTTTTACTGATTTTCTTCTGTTCTTGCTGAAAAAAACACTGCTTGCTTCGTTTTGCTGGTGTTCTTTTCATAAATCTGTTCCTTTTATTTCATCACCTGTTGACCAAACTTTTTAGAGTATATTTTTACGAAAGCAGTATTTGTTAATGTTGTGTCACCTACTCGATCTAAACTTCGACTACAGTACTATGAATGATGAATTTTTATTGAATCATATTTTCCGGGACCTTCAGTCTCTTTGAAGGATAAAAGTTAGACTGTTCTTTAAAGAGCTCTTTATCAAACGTTCCTCGCTTGAATATTCTTTTGTTCTCAATCATTCTCTTCGAATGGAAATTATAAATATCAAAGGAGAAAATTGAATCAAATGGAAATGAGAAATCCCCGTATGTATACATGTATTGGCTGGATGCTTTTGAATGGCGCTAACTAAAATGATAAGCCGAGATTTGTGCATCTGATTTTTCCTCCAGTCATTGGTTATATTTTTCATGATTTCTGAGGAATCAAAACAACGAGTTGCAAGAATTAGTTTTGTTCAATTTTAGGCTGAGCTGTTTCGGCTAAGGTCTTCTAGCCTGTACATGTAACATGTGGTTTATGGAAATATTGATTTCTTACCAGCATATTTATGTCCGCGATGATCCAAGATGGTGCATTCGCGACATATCAGGCAGTCACAAGGAACGCAATAAAACATGAACATTTCATCAACGTGCTGCGGGCAAAACGACGGTCTATGCAGCGTCTGTTTATCCGCCTGAAGCGTGTCAAGCGACAGGATGCGATGGTCCTTGGTGACTCGTATTCGTCGGTGAGCCAAAACGCAGTTCGAGCACAGAAACTCGGCGCATTCTAGGCAGCGTGAAGTCGCCGGCGCTTCGTCTTCGCAGTTTGTGCAGTGTAAAGTATACTCCTTGCTTGATTTTACGGACAAATGATCCAACGCGTTGGTCAGAAGGAAGTTGCTTGGGAGAATCTGGGCTCCCTCCATCGGAATTGGAGTCAGCTTTCGGCAGAGGGGACAGACGATCGAGTTGGTTCCCGCTCCTATCACATCGTAACTCTCCAGACACTTCCGGCAAAACGAGTGAAGACATGATAAGATTTTTGGGTCCTTGAAGATGTTCTTACAGATCGGGCACTCTAACGATTGCGGCGAGTATTTCTCGTCTTTCACTGTGGCCATAATTTGTGACCGTTTTTTACTCGTTGCAACCCTTAAGCGGTCATTGAAAGGGATGATTTTTTAATCGACCGTTTACGCTTCACGCTTCGCCCGTTAGTTGACCGTTTACGCGATGAGATAATGCTATAAAACATTTATCATCCATGTTTTTCAAAATTGATCTTTTTTAAAAGTTATTTTCAGTTCAAGATGAAAAAATAATAGGTACGTGAGAGCGGCCTTCAACTCCAGCTTAAAATATATTGGTAAATTGCTCGTAACAATTGCTTGGACAACTGAGTATTTTCAAATTATTGACTAGAAGTCAAACCCTCGGGAGTTATGCCCAGTTAAATCATTCTGGAAAGGGAAGAACTCCTTATCTACCGAAAAACCTTAAGTAGAATGCCTATCTTAACTTTTTCAAAGGAGAGGAGATTATCAGTTTTCCGTGAATTTCTGGATCACGAAGGGCGTATTTAGCTATATAAAAAGAACAATGGCTAACCGGTACCAGTGATGTTATTTTGTTTTCAAATTGATCGCTTTCCAGGAGATTCAAGGGGTCGTGATATTTTCCTTGCTTCGTGTTCAGGAGTGCGGTCAAGTCAATGTGCTCGAATAAAACCAACCGAAATTGAACTGATAAATAAAGGATATTACATGGTCACACGGACATACGAAATTTCTCTTCGAGTGTTTTTAAAATAATATCATTTTATACACTAGCGAAAAGCACCAATCAAAAAATTTTCGTGCTCTAATTCATTGTAAGTATTAGTTAAACTAAAATTTAAATGTAGTATAAGTTCTCGTTGCATGCTCTTTGCGCGCCAAACCACAATTCCTAAGCTGACATTGAGCTCGAACAGTAATATGACTTGTGGAACTGCAAACACCAAAAACTTCGAGGTGGTAGACTGAACCAGGCGTTAACTTTTATTTATAAGGTATCTTTTCTACGGTTACGTTCAGACCACCCGTTACTTCCATGAAACACTAAAGAGAAATATTAAATATTTTTGTTAGCAAATTTAAATTGAAAATGAAAATAATTCAGTACGCGATCGAGCCCATTTTAACGAATGAGAAGCAAAATCAAAAGCGATCGCAACTTGCATGCGATTGCCTGTTTTATTCCCGCATTTTGTGCGAGGTGCATTTATTTACCCCGATGGCGATCGAGTTCTTACTAGTTTATAGCGTCATTTCGTAAGTAATTAATGGTGTGTCTAATGGTAATCTTTATGGATAGTCGCCTGACGCTAGTTTTGGCGGGAAAATCGTTCAAGCGTATATGAACTGGTGGGTTCAGTGAACCACATTTTGGATGTGAAATTGGCCTTGTACTTTAATTCGTTACACACGAGTTTGCAATCATACGCTTATTGGTTTGGAGTTGATTATCAAAAAGATAATTCCTTGCGACGTTTCTCTATTGTGATATCTATCAAACAACTTTAGCCTCCGGCTTTTAATGCAGACCTCTTTTGAAGACCTTATGAAACAATTTCAACATTACGAATTCCAAAGTAGGTTTTTTTTTTCAGTTGATGCAGTAATTAAGTTACTGAAGCATTGTGAAGAGTTCATCTAAGGACTTTTTGCGGTTTATCTATGAAAATAAAGGTGCCCGATTAACTTCTTCGAACGAATCTGCCTTTTATAAAGCAAGTACAAAAAATGCTCTTATTTACCCACCTAAAATTTCTTTAATTAACCATGACCTCGTCAGGATGCCATAACCAGAAGTGTATATATCTTTGTTACGTCATTTTGAGGGACTACGTTTTGCATCCCAGGAGTGCCCATTTTCAATTCCAAGGGGAATAACGAGTTGTGTAACGCTTATGATTGGCGGAAAGGTCGGGGTTCGCGGGGAAATCAATCCAAAACCTACGATCTCTTCTTTGAAAACGCCTTGTATATATCGAAGTTGAACGCCTCTGGTCATCGGACTTCTGACCTCGTAAACAATCCTTGATCCAAGTCAACCATTACATCACTTATCAGCTCTTAACCAATCAGAAAGTGCGTCAGCGCATGAAATCAACCTGCTACATTTCTTCGACATTTTTACTGACGCTGTTTGCGAGAAAGGAAACCGAGAAAGGAGGTTGGCTTTTAAAACAAGCGCACTTTCTGGAATCACCAATGTAGAAGTCCCACGAAAATTCACACCATGGGCTCGGTCCCGGTGAATAAAATCACCGATCATTACGAACTAACATGTGGAATCTGCAACGAGACGTACAAAAATCCGAAGGTGTTACCCTGCCTTCATTCATTTTGCCAAAATTGCCTGGATTCAAGAATAAGGTAAAAATTAATGCGTTAAGGTGGCCTTTAGGAGCCTCTTAGTTCTTGGAATTCAAATCTTCTCGTGCGTTTTTAACATTTTGTTCGAAAATTGTCTTACGTTATGACAGTAAGTTCCTATTTCAATTTCAGTATGAATCTTGCTCGCGGCTTTTAAAAACCTGCACACTCTGTTTGTTAGAAGTTGAAAGAAACACGACTAAGGGCGCTTTCCTTTTGTCAGAACTGGCCGGTCAGACCCGTCACTTTGTAAAGAAAATGCAGCAATTTGAAGGAACAATTGCACGAAAATCTCTCGCATCCTTCTGGTGGAGTATATATCATCTTCGAATTGTGTTAATATGAAGGCGTTGTAGAATTATTCCTTCCAAATACCCGACCTGGTCGGTCAGTTCTGTCAAATGGAAAGCGCCCTAAGCTTAAGTAGTGGGCAAAGAACGGATCAAATAAACGGTTCAATTTAAATTAAGTTAAAATTTACAAGTTTCAAAACTGACCAAAAGATCAAAATGTTGTTTTGAATATTTAAAGATGAAAGATCTCGGATTTGACGGGTACCGGAAAAAATAGCTATCTTATGCGCATCAGTGAACTGTTTACAAACTCAATATAGTAGTGGAATTCAAGTATTTAACCCCGTAAGAAATAATGTTGAAAAAGAAACAGAAAATGACTAAGGTAGTGTGAGTGAGTGTTAATGTTATCAATAGACAAAAGGCATTGTTTTTGATGACAGACAATTATTTTTACTTTTGAAGAGGTGGCTATCGAACGTGAGAATAAAATTTCTTCCAAAAATTGACGCGAGTATAAAGACGAACACAAGACGCATAATGCGTCTGTAGGAACTATCCAGTTTAGTGCGTCTTGGAAGACGTACTAAGGCAGATATATAGTTCGTCTACTGCAGACGCTTAATGCCTCTTTTTCCCGTCTTTATACTAGACGAATTTTACAAACGAAGAAAAAATGTCTGTCTAAGTTCGTTCCAGACGAATTATGCGTCTCTAGTGCAAAAACGGCCAATAAGACGCCTTTCTGATTTTGACAAATTAATCTCATAGTTTGCGCCATATTAAGATCTCATAACAACTAGCGAAACCCGCCTTAAACTATGCTTGTTCAAGTTCAACGCTAAGGTGATCCTCAAAGTTGTTCTATGTGATTGGCCGTTGACAATGGGAGCACAATTTAAAGGTTGATATATTTCAGTTATGTACGACGTTCTACGTTATCTGTGCGCTTCTTTTAAACTTTGCAGGCTCTATAATTCCACCTTATCTTTTTGCTATGTCGAATTATGCCAGCATGGGGATTTCGCCACAAAACAATAATATAGGTAGTTGGTTAAAAGAGAAAAAGTAATCGCGCGGCATATGTGGCACGTGCGGCTGCCTCCTCCTCAGGCGTTTCGCGAGACGAGCGCGAGGCACCAGGGAAAGCAAAAAGAAACGAGAGGTTCCCTTCCTCCCTCGCACGTTTATTGGTTTTCAATGGAGAGATGTCTGGGTACGAGGCAGGCACGTGCGGCACGTGCAGCACGCACTTTTCTGAAACGTTTTGCGGCGCTTTGCGTAATAACAACGTAAAGATCACCATATTTGAGGTTTTGACGACAACGTAAACGGACTGAAATGTGAATGTTTCGTTCTCTACTTGTACTTTGAAACTGCTCGCGCTAAATGAGTTTAAAGGGGAACTGTCATACTAAACTTGCTGTTTTTTGGTCAAAACTACGTGAACAGTTAAATTAGTACTTTAGTTCACACGCACTACATTCCTGACGACCCACTGAGAAGATATGAAATGTATTTATGGTACAAAGAGCTATTCGCATTTAATTTTTGGCGACTTTCTGAAGATATCGTCTCGAAACTTGAAAAAACTGGCCAGTTTTTTCAAGTTTCAATCCATTTCCATCCTCTCCATCCTTGGCCGCAAACGAGAAAGAACAGCTTCAGTGCACTTCAATAGTTAATGGTAACAGAACTACAGCATTATTTTTGGTCTTCATTGATGCAAAAACGTCTTCTGCGTCCTAAAGTTTGACTAAAATAGCGTGACGCTGCCGCTTTTAACTATTAGGATATTTTGCCAATTGTGTAGAACGGGAACGAGAAATAAAATAATCGCGAAAGATTTAGGCTTCGCGCTTGGGCCATAAATCAACGGGAAAAAACGAGGATCCGTAACTTACAGTACGGACCGAGAAAACGAGGTTAGTAAGATTTTTATTATATCTCTGAGGTTAACCGGCGCACGGGCAAGGAAACTAGTCAAAGTGAAGCGGAAGGTTCAACTGCCACAAAGAATGCCGTGCCAAAATCCCAAAAACTAAATCTTCATGGCTGTTAAGTTTGAAATAGTTGCTTGCAAGATTCAAACAGTTTTCAGTACAAGTTTATGCAACAGAAATGACATGAAAAACTCGCTAGATGATACAATTAAAAACATTTGTTTCCTGCTCCGGAAGCATAATAAAAGTTAAAAAAGTTTTACAAACTCGGAGCTAAAAGTTAAAACTTATGAAATATTTCGTCCGTTTTTCAACCGGACTTCATCAGTCAATGATGTGAATGTTAAAAAGATGAATTTTAAAAAGGTTTTTTAACGCCTCTTGGGGGTTAGAATTGTGTCATAGATGGCTGCTAATTCGTAACCATTGTCTCTGTTTAACGCCGGTTTCGTAAGTTTAATTTGAATAGCTTCTTTTATCCTGCGTTTGAAGGTGTTAACTTCGGTTGATAGTACTTTTGTCTTATTTGAGTCCACCGAGTGGCCCTCCAGGCGACAATGCTCGTGAATAGCTGATGAACTTCTTGATTGGTGTTCTTTTACCCTGATTTCCAGAGAGCGGGCCGTTTCGCCAACGTACTCCTTCTTACACTTCTCACAATGGATCTGGTACACAGTACCGCATTTCTTGAGATTGACAGTTGTGTCCTTGACACGTACCAATTGTGATCTTAGAGAATTGACGGGTTTATGAATAAGTGTAACCTCATGTGACTTGAAAGCTCTTTGCAGGCGTTCCGAGATTCCTTTGATGTATGGCGTTGATGCATAGATTTTCTTCTCGTTTTGAGGCTCTTCGGTATCCTCTGTTGTAGATTTTGGATGTGGTATTGTTAGCATCCATTCTGGATAGTTATTCATTTTTAGAGCTTGCTTGACGTGCTGTGTTTCTCTAGTTCTGTCATCGTTTTCCGTAACCAAGGTCTGAGCTCTCAACATCAGGGTGTTAACCCCCGCTCTTTCCTGTTGTAGATGATGGTTTGATTGGAAGTTTAGGTACTGGTCCGTGTGCGTAGGTTTGCGGTACACGGAGATCTTGGTAGAACCATCTTGGTTAATACTCACACAGGTATCAAGGAAAGGAATCCTGCCATCCTTTTCTTGTTCCGAAGTGAACTGGATATGTTGGTCAATGGAGTTTAGATGTTCTGAGAAGGAATCGACGGCGTTTTCGTGAATCTTGGCCATCGTGTCATCCACATATCGATACCACATAGTTGGAGGGGTGGGGGCGGTGTCCAGAGCTCTGCTCTCGAACTGTTCCATGTAGAGATTGGCCACTACAGGGGAAATTGGAGACCCCATGGCGGCTCCTTTCTTTTGTTTGTAGAATTCACCCTGGAATGTGAAGTATGTGCTCGAGAGGCACATCTCTAGTAGAACAGATAATTGGGCGATGTCTAACGGGCATCTATTAGCAGCCATCTATGACACAATTCTAACCCCCAAGAGACGTTAAAAAACCTTTTTAAAATTCATCTTTTTAACATTCACATCATTGACTGATGAAGTCCGGTTGAAAACGGACGAAATATTTCATAAGTTTTAACTTTTAGCTCCGAGTTTGTAAAACTTTTTTAACTTTTATCGCTAGATGATGTTTTGTCGAAATTTTAAATTTAGCGGGCCGTACTGTAGAATACGACCCGCTAATTTAGCCAATTACAGCGCACGTACTAAAAGTCATATTTTACGATGACGTTTTCGCTGACGTCGCTGTCCTTAATCTAAAAGTCCTTACTGTCTCCTTCTCAACAAGGCCTTGAAGGTTCTTTTGACTAAACAAAATGCCCTGTTAACATCGATTCCTTCCACAGCACTTCAATTCTTGTAACTCGTAACAAACGCCGTTTTAAATCATAATTGCGTTTCGTCATCTTAGGCCTCAAGACCGCACTCTCGAGTGTTTAACGTGCCAGTTACTGGTGCCAGTCCCCGCCAAAGGCATAGATGCATTTCCCCTCAACTTCTTCATCAACAACATGTTGACAGTTCTTGCCGTGCAAAATCCAACCAAATGCACCAACTGCGAGGATAGCTCACAGGCCACTGCGCGCTGCTTGGATTGTGTGGAAAACCTCTGTTCAAACTGTGTATTTGCGCACAAGAGAATCCGTCAAACTAAAGATCATCGGATTTTGTCGTTTGATGAAATTCAGGCCAATGAGATTAAGGAAATAATTCGGTGCCCATCATTTTGTTCAGTTCATCCTCGAGAGGTGAGGTTTTAATTTAATTTGTTTTTCGCTCGCTTTGTTTTGTTTTGGTTTTAAAACTCACAAGTTACTGTTCGTGTGTGCTTAAAAAAGGAGTAGCAGTGCTTTATCGGGTTTAAAAACACGTGGCAACACATGCTGCTGGTTTTTTGGAACGGCTTCAAAAACATTCCACAAGAAGAATGTCCCTCTGGACTCAGAACAATGGTTACAATTGCGAAAGGAGAATATTAGCGTACAAGAAAAACGAGCTATGCCTTATCAGTATTCTTTATATAAAGAATACTAACGAGGAGTGTTTGATCAGGATACAAAGCTCATACACGTGACGTTTTATCGGTGTTTTGATAGGCTGTGAGGCTCATGAGTTATTTCTGAGTTTTTGAAGGCGCCCGCAAATGAGGAAACATTGTTGAGGAGGCAAATGTTTCCCCGTTTGTGGCCCAAGGAAACATTTGTTGCGGAAGCAATATTTTTGCTTCCTCAGCAAATGTTTCCTCGTTTGCCCGCCGAGGAAACATTTCGGGAAACAATGTTTTCTTGTTTGCAATCGCCTTAAGTTGGTGACACTCATCCCTGGCTTTTCTCTATCCACAAGATCAGTAAAATGAGGTAAAGAGTTAGAAAACCCTTCGTCACAATCTTAGATTTGGTGTCTGTCTCATCATCGTATGGTCATAAACATATTTGTTGTTAGAAATCTATCAAATCCTAATATGTCCATTTTTGCACCTATAAAGATGCACTCTGATTTTGGAAAGCGTCGCAAAGTCTCCCCTTCTCTTTCGCTTAAACTTCAGTATCACAAAGAAAAAATTGATGTCAATTAAGTGTCCCTCTACCGTTAGTCCTCAAGTCACCATAAGCAAATAAAATCAAATGCAGCTATCTGTAATGATGTCAACGTAAAAGGTATTTGGAAGGAAACAAACGCTTCATGACGATCCTCACAATCATCATTATGATAATTATGAATTTGCCTCTTACGTATACTAGGTGAATTTTGCGAAAATCGGTGAAAACCAAATCAGTTTAAAAGAATTGTCTGCTGGTAACAGTACCAATTCAAGCACTGCTCTGCGAAAAACAACTCACACAGTAAATAACATTCGCCGACGTACCTTCCTTAACAGCAGATTACGTGACTTGCCTACGTGGTTTGCCTAAAAATATTTTTCTAAAGTATTAGTTACGGCGTGCGCGTTCCATCTCATTCATCCAAAACTTCTGCAATAACTTTTCAGGTATTGAAATACTTCTGCGAAACATGCGATGAAGCCATTTGTCGGGACTGCGCCATCTACGAGCATCGAGAACACATCTACGTAGATCTTAGAGAGGCCGTCAAGAAGTATCGTTCCTCTATCACGGCTTTGCAAGACAGGACCAAGCGGAAAATTCCCGTTCTCCGAGCTGCTGTCGATGAAGTGAGAGATGTCACACATGATCTGCACCAGAGGGTGGAGGTTGTGCGAAACACCATCCGGGACACCATACAGAAGCACATCCAGGCACTTGAAGAACAGGAACGAGAGCTGATTGGTCAATTAGAAGACATATCGAACTCAAAAGGAAAGGTGAGGGCGAGCGCTGTGATATGAATTGAACAACAACATCTGGAATAACAATTATTCAATGGCAGGGCAACTTCTTTGTAGTTAAAATTTTATATTTTAGGCAATTTCCCAATTTTCAAATTTTCGTTTTTTGATGCGATATTTTAGGCTAAACTATTCATGATAGAGGTTTTTAGAATTTTTAAGAGCATTATAATTAAGGTGGCATATGAATTACATGATGCCCGATATTTGGCAACAAATGTGGCAATCCTCCGTGTTTTAGTTACTCTTTTCTAGAAGGACATTTTTTCTGTTTAATCTGCGAAGCGTCGCATTTCTCGTAATTATGGAAAAACGTAACAGAACTTCTTTCCAACAATAGAATTGAAAATACCATCTGAATTGACAAAAAATAAGGGCTGGGTAATTGACACTCACAGGATCAAAACATTGAGTTTGTTACTTTTTTATCGCAGGTGTTATCCACGCAGCAACAAATATTGGAACTAGACCTTTCAAATCTGTTGAGTAGCTGTGAGTTCACAGAGAACGTGCTCAGGTATGGAAATGAAGCCGAAATTATGTTGGTGAAGCCACAGATTGTCAGCAGGCTTGAAAATCTCAATAACCACGAATCACAGTGTGAACCGGAAGATAATCAGGTGAGATCGCTTCAAATTGCTTATTCAGTCACAGAGCGTAACAGTCAATTAATTGCACTTGACTTAATTCTACACTTTCAATTGCAAACTAAGACTTATCCACACAAGTGACCAAAGATGCCAGGATTCCTTCAAAGCATTGGTGACAGTACTGAAAGGTCGTTCTTTCCTCTAGGAATATTCGGCCAAAGTTTTCCTCTTGGTGTAAAATAATACCGAGAAATTGCATTGGCCGAGGGTAAATAACCCACCGTTTAACAAGCATCTACAACGTAGGGGCTAAAGGAATGTCATGATTGCTTTGGTATTACCTTAATAGTCTAAGTACATTGCAAAACATCCGTATTTTTGCGTTGGTAGGATGCGTCTCGAGGATGAAAACAAAGAGTGAGACCGGGGAGAAGGGCTTTGGTGCTTTTTCTCTCGCGTTACACGCCCTACGGGCGTGTGAGGAGGCTCGCGTACGCGGGAGAATTCGCGTCTTGAAGAAAAGAAAGTAAAAACCGACTATTTTGCAGTCTATAATCTAAGCTAAGCGCATACAGCACAATGCATTAAAAATAATTTTAGTCTCAAGTTACATTTAGGTTGCTCAAAGCGCGGGAAAACATATTCGTGCATATTTACTTTTTTGCAATCGCAAAAATCTCCATTATCAACATTCATGGGTCTAAAATTGAAACATTTTTAATCTTTAGGTCATTGACTTCACCTCTAATGACGAAGAACTTTCCAAAGTCATCGCCAAACATGGAACAGTTTCCACAAGTTATCTGTTCCCCATGCTGTCATGCGCAGAAGGACCTGGACTTAGCCGAGGAAAAGTTGGGCACAAGACGACGTTCACAGTTATTGCTAAGGACCGAAACGGAGAACCATGCACAAATGGTAAATGAAAAGTCAGGCTAAATATAATAATAAAGTTATAAAAAAAAAACACTTCTTACAAACTCATATTCCGCAGCAACTTGAAGACAAGTGATAGATTATCAATCGCCTGTGTAAACACTAATAGGCCAATTTCAAAATATAATACCATAATACTCCTTGTTGCCCTCCAAAATCTTGAACAAAGATTGTTTTTATTTTCTTTTTGGACCAATGTAAGTCCCAAGAGAAACTGGAAACAATGCTTGACAAAGAAAGAGTATTATGGTATTTTTGAAAGTAGCATATGCAGATCTCGAGGCGTGACAAGGTGACCCTGTAACCATGACCTTAACCAGAACCCTTACAAAAGAAGAAATAGGGAATACATCGTTAACGTCACCCATTGTCATAAATGTGCCAACCAAAGCTCCATTAGCTGTCGAAACAAAAGGTCTGTTGTTCCTATGGTTGGCAAATTTGAGTAACAAAAGCAATGCTTGCAATTGTAAACAGATATCGTCCCTATACACGAAGTAACATGAATCTCATTGTGCAGCCAGCTGTATTGACCTGTATTGAACATGTATTCATGAAAAATCACACGAATAGGCCGAACTAAACTTATTAGCGAAGCTGGCTCTGGTTTGTCTCTGATGAGTTCAGTGCATACCTGGGTGGAGTTGTTGGAGCCAAATCCAGTCAAAATCTAGAAGCAGAGTAAGGAGACAATAAACTCATCCCTCTTATGGCCTCGGTGACTCCAGTCAGTAATCTAACCCGGCGGGAACACATTGTCACTCTTGTCACTGAGTCAACTATGCTCTTCTCAAAAATCACGCGCCACGTACCCGTTTGACTTAGCCAATCACAGCTAAACCCTCGCCATTCGGGGAAGCGTGTAATTTGCTTTTTGTCAGGATTGATTTTACGAAATTTAATTGAAAAACCATTCATACTCCTTTTCGTTGTTGCACTTAAGGGGGAGACTTCGTGTCAGTCAAACTACATCGCCCAAACGGTTCACCAATCACAGCAGAGGTTGAGGATAACAACGATGGCACTTACACCGCCTCCTTCACCCCAGTCTCCAGGGGTGATCACCAAATCACCATATACGCACGTGGTAAACCTATTCAAGGCAGTCCCTTTGATTTACAGGTTTGCTTATTACTTGAATCGTTTTCCCATTTTACTAGTCGACTTTTGTTACTTCTGTTAACCTTTTATGCTGATCTGAGATGATTCTACAGTTGGTTATCACACGATCCCTGCATACAAGCGGCCGGTTGGACGCGTGTGACTAACGCTTATGGTCTCAGTTAAATAACTAGAAATCACTTCCGATCACTTCCGCAAACAGTCAGACTTTCAATTAAGTCATCTCTGACAAGGACTATACTTAAATCTTAGGCCCCGCCTCAAAACCTAAATAACCTGGGTTTTTTTTTCTACCTTCAAAGGTAACCTCTGGTATAGACTGCGCCAACATAGGCCCACTGATGTTGAAGTTCACGCCCAAAGGCATAAACACCAATGACGAGTGTTATGAGCCCTGGGGAGTAGTCAGTGACCTCGATGGCATGTATGTGATCTCAGATCATCACAACCATCGCATTCAGGTAATGAGCAAAATAAGTCAGAAATCCTTAAACTGCACAAACGTTGAAGTAGAATTAATCTACGTTCGGAGGCATGAATAAAAAAAATCACACTGTTTTAATAACCCACAAAGCTGATGCCATCAGCTCAAGTTCGTTAATTTTTCTAGTTTATGGCGATTCTTTCACGTAGCGAGAATCAAACTTCTCAACTTTACTTAAATTCTAAATTTCACATGTAGCTTCTATGAGGGCATGTTTCTCTACG
>NC_090890.1:33038045-33058045 GCF_036669925.1 Montipora capricornis | reverse complement strand
AATTTGAACTTCAGATCCGGCATGTAAGGTAGAGTAAATTAAGCATGGATGCAAATTATGTTAGGGCTAGTTTACACTGGTCCTTCAACACATCATACGCGCAAGCAGCATATAGAGGCACGTTGAGTTGTTGTAAATGAATGTCAGACTTTTACCTTTACAAAATGTATGTGTACTCGTGAGGAAAACTTATTCAACTTTCTTCTCTAGTGGCTCCCGTTACACTTAGAGAGTCCTTAGCTTTAATGTACTGTATTTCAATATTCTTTCCTTCACAGTAAGCTTCAAATAAATGTGGATCTCACTGTTGCAATGCAATGTGGAGGTACTGTAAGCTTGAAAACATTAATTTTAACAGGATTGTGTTGGTTTTTGTGACACCAGGGTGTTTCTTCACTTCCTGAGCTACATGTAATGACAGACATGATAAAATGATGTTTCAATTTAAATAGGAATCTGCCCTCTCAACAAGCAAAGTTACTCATAGCTAAACTGGCAGTGAATCGTATCAATTCACTTTATTGTTTTGTATTGAATTTTAATTTGCTTTTATCTCATCACCCTTTCCAGTACAAACCGGGTAATCTCACCATAACGCATTGTACACCTGTACGTGAAAAGCAAAGAAAGTTCCATTCTTTACTTTAATTTGTAAACGCACTGCTGCTGTAGTAAAAAAGCCCAACTGTGATATTAAACCCTGTCATGGATCCTGAAGTGGCATCATCTGGCGTTAGACTGAGTAAAATCTATGAGTTGCACGCTTAGGAGAGAAAGGGTTAACCAGTTTCTGTTTGAATGTAGTTTTTAGCTGTAGAGAGATATGTGTGAGTGTATGAAGTGATTGCCCTGGAGAGAGTTAACCCTTTGACCTCTGGGAGTGAGACTTAACAGATTTTGCTCTGCCTTAATACGCCAGACGATTTTCCTCGTCAACTGGGGGGCATCCTGGGGCCTTTGAAGTGTCAGTGGGTTAAAAGCAAACCTAAGACATTTTTAAACTGGGAGCTCTTAAATTGGTTCCAGTCACTTGATAAGACAGGTGTTTGGAATAAGAGGTTCAACTATACACTGCATAGCCTTAAAAGGTAACTTCAGTTGTTTTCCTTTTTTTTTTTTTTTTTTCAGATATTGGAGCAGATGTTTTGGATTTATCTGGCTCTACGTTAGAATTAGGAGATAGTTTAAAATTAGAACCAGTAAGTGCTAACTGTCATTGACGAAAATGTTCACATGCAACAATTTTTAATAATTATTACAAGTCTTAATTGTGATATTTATTTACATGTACATGTAGATGGATCTACCTAGTCTATACTTTGAATATTTATGGTACAGTGTATGTATAGGTTCATTTTCTGAGATCTGACTTATTCTTCATTATTTCTCTTGTTGGTAGAGTCATTTTGAACTAACCAAAGAACAAAAAAGTTGGTTGAGGTGAGTACTAACTGTACTTTTCTTCAAATTTTGCAAAAATGCTGAAAGTCCAGCATACATACATGTACAGTTTATTAACTATACAGTACAACAACAAGTCATGTATGCACTGTGGATAGTTTTAGGTATGCTTTGCATTAAGCATAAATTTTCCAGTGGTTGGTTTTTGAATAGATGCTCCTGTGTCTCAATGTAAAACTGCAGGTAATAAATTCAGTCAATTCATAGTTAAAATTATTTTATTTGAACATTGCTTATTCAGCATGTTTAGAAAAATGCATGCCTTCATGGAGGGATACAGAGCACTGAAGGTGATAGAACAGTTTCAAACTGATTTACCAACTTATATGCCCAAAAGGTTAGTACAGGTCTATCTTTTGCTATAGTCAATAAGTTTGTTGGTTAATAATGTGTTGAGGTCAAAATAAATTTTGTTGTGCTCATATCACTAGACTATTATCAAACTTTAAAATTGATGATGACAATGTCAATTACACATCAGAAATTGCCCAATAAATGAATTTGAATGGTGTGTTGTTCAAAATGAGAGGTAAATCCAAATTTGCAGCAAATTGGTGCACTCACATTTTCAGTATTACTTGGGATTCTGGTCATCTCACATTGCAGATTTGCAGATCACATTATTAATTTTATTAATTTTCTATTTCGTTTTTCAGGGGTGCAATGGAAGGCAAACCATATGATGCATGTCGTGTGCACGGGTCATTTGAGGTTAACAAAGTGGCAGGCAATTTCCATATTACAGCTGGGAAGTAAGTTACACATATAGAGTTACAGTATTACTGGCACTTTTAATTAAAATCTGGTCAATGAAAACAATGTAAAGTTACAGATTCACAAAAGCCTTCCTACTGCTACAGCTAAACACTTATAGTATTCTTTCATTGATTCTTGTATTACTGTACATGTCCATTGACAACTTTGTCTTCAGATCTCATTCATGTTATTATTAACCTAGCTACAAGTTTCAAGGCCAACAGTTCCACAGATCTCCTACTACCATATTGATATTTACATGTATGCGTTTCTTCTGGTTGGCTATCTGAAGGGTTGCACAGTCACATAATGATCTACAGTACTTGTATGGTACTTTTGGTGGTTGTTATTTTGTCTAATCACAGCCAATTCTTGTCCGGCAACATTGAACCAGTATACTTTTGTCCTTATTTATGTATTTATCTTTACTTAATATAATTATTTTAAATTTATACAGTGTACATGTGTTTTTCATTAGGTCTATTCATCACCCCAGAGGACATGCCCATTTAAGTGTTATGGTACCATCAGAGAGTAAGACAAGTGATTAATGTGCAGTAATAACACTTAGAAATTAAAACCCTAGCCTTATCATTTCTACTCAGAACTGTCAAAAGTACAATTTTTGTAGCAGACTGTGAACAAAATATACAATCGTCATTAATTTTTGTGATTGTTTTCCTTTCAAAGTAGACATAAGGGTAGCAAGAGGTGATTGTAGGTACTGGAGAGTCACCTTGAAGAGTTAAGAGACTGTCATGTTGTACATGACAAACATGAGTAGCATCTGTAGACAAATGTCTTTGATGCAGCAAAGCTCTTACATGTACACGTAATGTAACTGAGTACTAAAGTAACAGTGTCTTCATTTCAAATCAGACAAAAAGTGATTCTTTTTTTTAAGTCTCATTGTTCATGGCTTGAAATTGCGACCAATACAGTTGCATTTGCTACTGAATTTATCCCTTTGCGACTAAAATATCTGGAGAAGTCACAAATTTTGTGACTTGTTTTCACCTTCACTCCTTTGAAACAAAAGGGTTAACAGTTGCCACTTTGCTACAGTAGCTACTTTTGATAAAATAAATGAATTGTTTCTCGTTGTGAATTTTCTTTCAATCTGAAGTTAGCACAATTTATCTGCGATGTTACATGCACAACTCCATTCCTTCAATGTTATTCACTATTTTCAGCAGTTTCTACAGTGTAACACACAAGTCTTGTGTTCATACATTGTATTTGTTTTGCTAAACCGCTGACAACACGCAACTATTTTGCGACTAAAATTTGGAAATAGGAAGCAGCTCTTTACAACCTCTAATTTGATTGGATCCTTTTAGGACACAGCTGTATTGTTTTTAGAGTTAGGGTCCATCATAATTTCTTTTGCATCGTTCTTTGTGTCCATCACTTTCTGAACCAATCCCAAGAGCCATTCTAATAGCTGCATACTGACCCAAAATTTGCAAAGTTGCGACTAAATTTTCATATCTTAATTTCATCGAAGCCCTGTTGTTATTGTATTCATACTCTACTTGTATGTGTAAAGTATCATAATAATTATGATAGTTGACTGTGTAGTGTGTTTTCCGGTTTTGTCAAATTGCCAACATTACTTGTAATGATCAGGTAATGTTTTTCAATGTTATAACCAGATTATAGCCCAAAACAAAGTATGAGCCTTGCACTGGTTATTCGCACATCTTTCAATATTATAATCAGTTACTGTAGTAATTAGATACTGTATTTTCAGTGACTCTTATTCCGTTCTCTCTTCACAGCATTTAACTATTCTCACAGGATTGATGTGCTATCCTTTGGTCCATGGGCTCCTGGTTATATAAATCCTCTTGATGGAGATCTTGTTGTCACTGACAAGAGTAAGCCATTTTTCGCCTATTGCCATTGTAATGAAATGAATGGTCAAGTAGTATAACAATACTGTTCATGTATACCCGGTAATTTCATCTGGATTCAATTATATAATAATTATATACAATAATAATTTGTAATACAGCAGTGTTTGATTGAGTGTTGTAAACCCAATACCAAAGTAATTACCCCAACCAATCACAGCCAGTGCAAACAGCACAATGAGCCAATCAAAATTTGTAGCAACTCCATGTAACTTCCTCAAAGCATGGAAAGAATCGCGTGTGCAAGTCGCATTTAAATGGTATTGGTTTTCCCTCTCATTGGTTGATAAACTAGCGCAAGATTTTAAAGCCAATCGCTGAGCGTAGCAATCGCAATTGCATAATAATATTATTTTCGTCAGTCATTTGAAAACCAATCAACATGTGTTATAATGGTGGTAATAATTTTATGGTATTATCTACTAACTTACTGTATAATGTACTTGTAGTGGTATTGGCATGCACTGATTTGACCAGAAATTAAATATTATTATTCTATGGTTGATGAGAAGTGCACACTAAAATGTTGGTCTCTTTTTTGGGGGAATCTGCAGTTCACACTGTCTGTATAAAACAGATGAGGAATGAAAGGGACAAGCAGCTGGCTGGCCGCCAAAATCACCACTTACACTGGACTTTGTCTTCTTGGCCCGCTATTTTACTGCTCTCAGTGTTGCATTGTTCTTATCATTATTTTTTTTCACCTCCTTACCATACTGTAGTTCTAAATGTAATGTAAATGCAACGATCTTGCTTGTTTGGTCCTTAAAACTGACTTGAGACTATTAAATGAAATTAAAATATCTAAAAAGCAGTTATTACTTGTATAACAATAAAAGGGAGGAATCTCTCTTGTCTTTCTTGTTTAGGTACATTGTATGAACACTGTGTTTACGTTAATTTTGTACTCTTTTGTTTTAGACTTGCAGATGTACCAGTATTACATTAAGGTGGGAACATAAATTAGTTTTGCTAGGAAGAATAATATTATCACTAAATGTATGACATTATTGTTGTTATTGTTATTATTATTATTAATTGTTCACTGCTCTCGGGGGCTTTTTGGGCCATTGAAACAAAAATATTTTTGAAGCCAACAAACACATTGATTTTATACTAAGAATTCCAACTGCCTGTCGGAGGCAGACCAGTTGGCTGTTTTACAAGTGGATCCAGGAATTAAGTTGAATGAGGCGATGCTAAGAACAACTCCAGAAAGTAGCAAAGAGAGACTTAAACTGGGAACTGCATTAAATTTTGGCACCCTAACCTCTCTTTTTTGGTTTTCTTAAATGAAATGCCTGTTGAATATCATCCTGTGCCCCTAATTTTTTTTAGGGCATTGGACCTGCCAAAGTGATCCACTGCCTGTGGCTTAAACTTTGTTTTCTACTTGATGAAGCAATCACAGTAAATTGCTATTATTTTATGAGTACATGTAATTAAGAAGTAATATTTGCAGTACCAGTCTGATAAGCATTTTGATAACCAGTCTGTCAGATCACTTGTCTCTCTAATTACCTTGTTGCAATAATGAAGGGCGGAGCTTGACAAGAGTGAGATGCTTCTGGTAGCCCCTATGCAGTTCACGTTTGTTCCCTCAACACTGCTTCAAAGCCAGATGTGCACTAATTGAAGCTTGGGATTTGTTTTGATGAGGAGGGAAAACTGCTGTAGTCTGAGAAAAACCCCCAAAGTTGAGATAAACTTAAATTCAACCGATACAGTAATAATATGTTGTGTGTACAATTATTGCTGAGGAGTTGGAGAAAACGTGTGGAGGCCTTATATGCAACAGAGCGCGAAGAGGTGAGGTGAGGAGGCATGGGTAATGATTACTAAGCCAGCCTGACCCTCCCCTCCCTTTCAGATTGTTCCAACAACCATCCAAGCACTTAGTGGTAAAGAAACGAAGACCAATCAGTACTCAGTTACGCAAAGGGTAAGAGAAAAATTGATGATACATGTATGAAATTATTTGAGTGGGCTGAGTCACGCATATAATATTTAATATATAAAACAGTAGCAGATTTTTATTTTTTGCACTGTTTGTTGTTGGTGAGACAAAAATCGAACTGCAATCCTCTAAAAGATTTCAAAGGAATTTACTGGATCTGACAATGGCCGCAGCTTTGCAAAGGAACTTTTTAGCAACTACGTAGAATTACATACATGTATTATTATCTGTAGTCAGTAATCAGTAGTCAAGTCTGGCTGGTCTTAAGGCCTAAATGAAAATTATTGCTGGCATGGAATGAGTCAATGGTACTACATCTTTAGAAGTTTACAGTACTTAAAATTATTTGTAGTTAAATTGCAACAAAACCATAAGTATAATTATTATACACCTGGAAAATCATGGACTTGTATCTTAGTATATTTATTTATTTAAAAATTTGCCAACCATTATAAAAAAATTTAATAATGTGGTCCCAGGACCTATCATGGTAGTAGGGGGAAACTCACTTCCCTTTCGCGCACACTCACACACACTCCCAATGCACTCACACACACATGCCACTACAAGTACTAGTGCGACCTACAAACATGTACAGTAGTGACCCAGTATTTGAGAACAGGCACACTTACTTGTCATTTTTGCCCATTTAACTTGTTACAATTTTTGTAGACTAAAATCTTAATAACCCTTTCACCCACAAGGGGTTTCACAAGGACAAATAAAATTATCTTGCATTACTGTAGGTAGAACAAAATAATGAAGTGTCAAGTATTCGGAGTGAAAGGATTGAGCATTGTCTCTTGAGATTTTTTTTTTATTGTTTTCCTATAAAACTGGTTAAATTCAAAACGACAAAATCCTTCTGTTAATACCATTCTCATTCCAAACTTTATATGTAACTTCTGAAATCCAACATTAAAAATATCCTTTATGCTAAGATTAGTTCACATGTTTTTTGGTACTATTGTAGCTTGAATCTAAGAATATTTAAATTATTGTTCACTCCACCGTTTCAAAATAATTATCAATGTTCTGTCCAGATTGTTCCAACAGTTTTCATCTTTCTTTTACCTTCAGATCAGGGAAATAAACCATGCTTCAGGAAGTCATGGTATTTCTGGTTAGTAGAAGTATGAATTCCTGGACCATATATTTGTGCACACATATATACAGTAGTTGTGTCCAGAAAGCTACATGTACAACCAAGCTTGTCAAGTCTTTAATTGAATGCAGTACCCTCTCTTTCAATGGGGTGGAAGGTTGATGGATTGACATAGTTATTATTTTTATTACTGTTTTGCCAATGGATCCTAAATGACCTCAGTGGCATGGCTTCCAAACAAAGTGCTATATTATTCTTTGAAGTCCACAATGAGTAAGCCACCATTTTGTGAACCTGTCATATGATTCTTTTGAAAAGCTGTTCTTTGAATGTCTTCAAGGTAAGTAAGGGAAAAGTTACAGCGTGTGTCAAGGTTTCATCATTAGACCTTGAAGGAAGAGGAATGTAAAGTAAAGTCAAGTCAATTTATTTAACGTCGGTAATTCCTTCCGTTACGAAACTGGTATCAATGGAAGCAGACGGTGCGCCTTTTACCCCCTCCCTCTGTCAGTGCTCGGTTTCACAGATATTTAAAGCTATAGGTACACGGATCAGAGGAAAGTGGAAACAGACGTTGAAGTCACAGAGGATCGAACTGGGGACCCCTTGCTCCGAAAGCTGTCCACAAGCCAACTGAGCTACGCCTGCAAATGTTGGTTTTTGAGGAGAGGGGAAAACCGGAGTCCCGGGGAAAAACCTCTCGGAGCAGAGTAGAGAACCAACAAACTCAGCCCACATGTGAAGTAGAATCCGGGAATCGATCCTGGGCCACAGTGGTGGAAGGCGAGTGCCCTCACCACTGCGTCAGCCCTGCTCATGGGTGGTTGTGCAAGGAAAAAAACATGACATTAATCTCAAAGGGTGGGTGACGGGGATCAATGATGGAAAAAAAGCAGATACATACATTGTAATAATTCCGACAGAGGTGAGTAAGTATAGGAAATCACATGAATGCGAGTGCATTTGTGATTTATGGGCACAAGTGTTTTAAAAGTTTTCAAAATTGTCAGCTCAGTAGTGCAATTTGAAACTTTCAAAACATCATGAGTAAGGATAAATCCTGAAATGCACGACCACGTCATACGATTTTTTATTATTTATGTACTCGACAAAATACTTAATTTGTTTCCATAACCTCTTTTGACTTTCAAATTTGCCAACCATGGAACAAAAGAAGTCATTGTTTCAACACCCAATTAGATTCTGGTTGGCATATTAATAACAATGGGTGACGTCATGAGAAACATCACTATATCCAATTTATGCATTCATTGACCAATCAGAAACGCGATGTTTTGTTGAGTATATACATGTAATAAAGAATGAAATAGGTTCAAATACTCCCTTCCCACCCCACTCAATACACTGTACTGAAGAGTAGACGTCTTTTCTTTTAATTTCATTATTGAAATGCAATAAATACCTGCATTACAAGGTATTTTTAACACTGCAATACATTTAATTTTTCATCTGCACCATAGGAATCTTTTTCAAGTATGATATGTCATCAATAATGGTGCGAGTGGAGAATCGACACAGATCATTCTGGGGCTTCTTGGTTCGACTATGTGGCATTGTGGGAGGAATCTTTGCTACCTCAGGTGAGCAAATAGTTTTGGCTGGTGGAACAAATAGTCATTACAGGGGCAATTATTAGTTTGGAGAATTTGTTTGTCATCACAACATTTCTGCAATAACGGCAACTTCGGGCTATTTTGTAGTTTTAACCCGAAAAAAGCCTTGCACGTTAGATTACATTGTAATGCAAACAAGAAAAACTAACCGTGAAAAGGGCTATTGGCTGTGATTTGACAAAATAACCACCACCAAGAAAGTAACATAGCTGTACAAGTAGATCATTAAAATAATAATTAATGTGCAGCCCTTCAGTTAGTTAACCAGAGGCCAGAAGAAACTAAAACAAATTAATATTAAATAGTAGTAAGAGAGGGAACTATTGGCCTAACTTGATTACTGTGCATGACTCTTTAAAGGTATTTAGTGATTTTCCTGTGAGATTGTTTGATTGAAAGTGATGAATTCATATTAATACAGGGAAAATGGGAAACAAAGCATTAGGTGGCAAGTTTGTAGACCTGTTATTTTGTATCTCTTATCTAAACACAGTCTTACACTTTTAGTTAAAATTAATTTGTGGTGGTTGCTTACTCAGGGATGTTACATTCATTTATTGGTTTCTTGTTTGATGTTGCAACATGCAAGCTGCAATGGAATAAAAAGGATGCCAAGGTGAGGAATAGCTGGCATTGCTTTGGCAATGAAGTGGCGGCACACACATGTATACTGATATAATTTTCTGCATTCCAAGTTAGCTTAAGGACGGTGCCTACTAATTCAATGGTATTTTTGCTCCGATTTACGATTACGCAGGAAAGGTAGATCTTAACAAGTGTTATTGAACTCCAAAAAGAAAATTGGGGGTAACCATGCATTTTTCAAAGATAATTCAAGAACAATATTTCTAAAAAGCTCTAAAATACAAAGCACTGTATGGCATCCTTTCTCAATTTGAAGCTCAATTATCTCTAAAGAATGCATGGTTACCCCAAATTTTCTTTTTGGATACCAAGAGTACTTACAAAGATCTACTTTATCTGCGTAGTTTTAAACCGTGCAAAAATATCCCTGCATTAGTAAGTATCGGCGAGAGTATCTGGAGATGTGCAGAATGTATGCGCAATAACAATAGTAGGCACCGTCCTTAAGGTACATCTACAAAACTCAAGGTTCAAAATTAAGATTAAAAAAAAAAACAGAATTGGTTTTAAAAGCTTACTGGGGTATTCATCAAGGCTGTGAGAAAAAACTTACAGGAAACCAGATGAAAAATAAACCCATGGCTTGACATACTGTACTATTATTTTAGTCTTTTTACTTGGGAATCATTGATGATAATGATATCCCTTGTTTTGGCCCTCTTTTTTATTATTAGTTTACCATTATTATTAGTTTAAGGTTTTTGTATATTTTAAATACAGGTAGATTAGGAAATCAAGATCTTTTAACTTACAATTAAAGAAAAAAAAAAAACAAGACATCAGCTTTTTCATTTGAAATTTAATTAATAATCGTCTAAATCCAGATTTCAACTAAATTGGGCACATGTACACTTCATTTTTTTAAAGTTAATTTTGACATAGTAACTCTCAAACAAACCCAGCATTGGGTGTAGTTTTTTCCAGCTTTTAGTATCGTCATTATTTTCGTGGGGAAGCCCTATTATCATTAACAAGTTTACTTTAATCTTATTTTAGCCTGTCTCTGCATCAGAGATCCCAGTGGGAACATCTATGATTCAGCAAAATGGATCTCCTAGAACTGTAGAATTTCATAACTCCCAAGGAAGTGAGGAAAGCAAAGATCCTGTGTCTCCTGTTGTTAAATTTTCAAACCCTAATGTTGACAATACTTCACAAGAAAGCATGTCTCTTGAAGGATCATCCACAGTGATAACATAGAGTTGTTCATCTTCATCTGACAGTTATGGAAACTGAAAGAACTTTTCAAACAAATGTAATTTTCACTTCTGGGGGAGAGTTTTCTTACACTGCGATGTATGCTACAGATGGATAAAGAATTGTTTTTTCATAATCCACACTACAAAGAACTTTTTCAGGGTTATAGTGACAGTGCATTTATTAAGTAGACTAACAGTGTTAACAGGAAGAGTGATACTAATTTATTTATTCAAAGTTGGAAAATGAGCACTTCACAAAATAGGCCATTTCTGAGTTGCTGTTTGCCTCTGGTTCAAAACCATTGAAATAATAAAGAATTTGATTTGCATGCAAATACACCACTTGCTTTGAAACAGAGAAAAATAGCAACTCGGAAATGGGCCATTGGGTTGGTTTACATGCATCTCCATGGCATTTAGTTTGCACAACAACTGACTTTCCTCCTTCATGAACCTTCCCTTGCTTGTTATACCAGAAGATTGCAGAACAAGCCACGTTCTAGATAATAATTTTCCAAGCAAATGTTGTAAATCCTCTTATGCGCAGTTTTAGCAGCTTCTGAAGTCAGTAAACATTCTTTGGACCTATAAAAATTATATACAATAGATTTTTGTCTCTCTTTATCATACGTAGCTGCATAGGAGAATCTTATCCAAGGTCATTTGGGGCCATTTCTTTAGCTTGTTTCTTCACTCTTTCTTCGTACTCCATTCGGTTTTGGCTGCATGAAAGCCAAAAATATTATTGTTAGTGAGCAGTGGTGGAAACTCCATCAACCTCATTCCTTCCCTAAAAGTTTTTGACTGTGGAGTATTCAAGACACAGCAAAGGCAATAAACATCAAGACCTTGGCAGTTTAAAAGTGCTCCTCACCTCAGATATACACAATACCTTTTCTTTGAACATCTTCACCAGTAGCAAAACTATTTTGCATTTTCTCCGTGACACTCCACATAAACCTCATGTGCATAAAAACTTAACAAAAACCAGAGGTTCTCTCAACGAAAATTGACAAAGATGTGACAAACTGTTGCAAAATGCAAACTTCCTAGAATACATGTATGTAACGGTTTGTGATGTCATCTTAGGAAACACACATGTACATGTACAATGTAGACCCATTCCTTTCACTAATGACGGCTAGCTTTTTGTTCAACATATCGGTAACTTGTGTGACATTACGTTACATTACATACTTAATTGACCGGTCCCCATAGGGGCTTTTCAGGGCCAATGAAACACAACAAAACAACGGAACTGAACAACAACAACTGTTAAGAATCCCAACTGGCCGGAGGCAAACCAGTTGGCTATTTACAAGTGCAGCAGGGAAGTTGAACCAGGGACTACCAGGAACAAATTCAACGAGTGGTCAGAATGGGTCTTGAACCCGGGATCTCCGGATTTTAAGGCAAGCGCCCTAACCACTGGGTCACACTGCCTCCTCCTTGTGTTGCCTGTAGAAGTGAAATTGCAAGCCTAGGATTTAATAATTTTGGCGCATACTTGCAACCACTGAACTCGCTTACCTATAAACTGCAAATGCTTCTGCCTGAGCTGGATCCTGGAAATTAGGCTCACTTAATAACAACTGAATCCCAAGAAGCACCTAAAAATACCATGGTGAACAAGAGTGTTTTACTGGTAAAAGCTCATAGGCTTTTTCTTTCCTTTTTTTTTTAACATTTGGCATGATTAAATACTTCCTGGCTAGCAGAGGTCTCTTCTCTTTTGCTCTCACTGGGCTGACGAATACGGGAAAAGAGACCTGTGCCATGGGTTGAAACTCACTTTGATTCAACTGTTGTCCAAAAGCTTGGATGGCACACTTCAAACTGCATGGCCCATGATATGTTTACTGACTGTGACCGACGCATTCCTTTACAGTAGTTCCGATGTAACTTGTTAAGTGAGCCGACACAACATAAAGTATCACATGAGGATTTGGATTAGGATGCTAAGTAACCGCCATACATGCTCAACACAGCGAGTTTTGACCCATAGCAGAGGCCTCTTTTCCATACTTGTCAGCCCACTGAACGCAAAAGAAAAGAGACCTGCTAGCAGCGAAGATTAAATACATGCCACATTCCTTTTCCATACCCTGGGTGCTCTTCAGGCAGGCAGCCTTCTGGCAGGCTAGTTTTCTTTTGTAGTTTTGTCATTAACAAAACGTTATTGAGGAAACTTGTTTTAAAAGGTGGCAAATTAAAAAAAAGGGAATTTGAAATTGCCTGGCAAATGGCATGGCCCATTGGGTTACGGCACAATTTTTCCACTGGCTGCCAATTCAGAGAAAATTATTTTGGAATTGACTCAAAAACAATATCCTAAAACAACAGAGCTCAGTCTCTGACCAACGTGTACATTGTAAAATTAGACCAGTACCAATTCATTCAGTAAAAGAACTGTGATATTGGCAGAGAGTAAAGATATTAAGCATTAATTTTGATTAATAAAAGTGAAATGGCAAACGTCAGGCTACTGTTCATCTAGAAACACTGGTCCTCATTTGAACAAGTCTTTCGATATCTGTGGATAACAGACATCAAATGAGCAACAGCAAGTTTGTTTTATTTTTGGGTAAACTTGAAATTTCAGCCTGATGTTTGCCTCTGCTGTGAGTGCGATACCAAATCTTTTTATTCTAAGTTGACTTTCAGAGCTGTTTGCCCATTTGCCATCATGGGAAATGAAGTGGTATTGAACATTGTCACAAGTATAAGGAAGACTCTTGTCCCTGTCAGTGGGATTGAATTCACAATCACATGACAAGTACACATTATTAATATTCAGACATGCATACCTCTTTGGCTGTTATTTGAGGCTTCCATCCTTTGTTTTTGTCAATAAGTGATAAGGAGACTTTACCAGAAGGGAATACATTTGGATGTAATATTACTGGATCAAATACACCTAAAACAGGTCAGAAACCAATATGAAATACTGTTTTTGGCTGGTAGGCTCTTTCTGGAGATCGGCAATTCGGAAATTTAAGACAGATTTAGCATCATTTGAACAGCAACTGTCAGGTGCAAGTTTGCATTTTCCTAAAGATCAAACAAACTTGTTTGATTTCAGATCACTGCTTGTCTGTTATGTACAGAACAAAACATGAATCTAGCAACTTCCCAAAAGAGAGAAAATTTTCTTGCTTTTACAACACATAGCAGGCTGCTGCTGTTTGCCAGTTCACATTAACATTACAGTATAATGCTACATCTGTCTGTCCTGCCTTAACACTGAACGAAGTTGACAAAGCTAATAGAGACTCACATTTTGGTGGTGAAAAGGGGTAATCTTGAGGGAATGAAAGTTGCAACTTGTACAGACCACCTTCCCAAATACTCTGATTAGAAAAGACAAACATAAAAATTATAATGGTCACTGTACATGTAATGCATGTAATACACTGTAAGCACTGTTCTGTTTTATCTGTGAATATTTTTTAAGAGTGAATTTCATGTGTGTATAAAATAAAATGTACTGTTCACCAAGAATGAATTGAACCCTAAATGTGCAAGTCTATAATAATAATAATAATAATAATAATAAGATAATACTTTGATGAACCACACGATGTTTTTGAAGACAATACATGTTTCGGATGAGACACGATCCATTGTCAGTTGTACAGTGAGAAATAAAATGAAATATGCAATAAATAGTATAACAAAGTGAGATATTAAGTAAGTGAAAATAATTAAGGATGAAGGCGCGAACCAAAAAATAAGCAAAACTACTTAAGCTAAGAAGGAGGTTAATTAGTACGTATGAAAGGGATAAATTAAGGTGTTTGACCTGAGAATTTAAAGACGGCTGCTCCCAAAGGATGTGCATGGCTTCCTCAATTTTCAATTGGAAGGTTGTGGATACAGAGTTCAGAATTTTGAAACAATCTTCTGATCAAAGGGGCGAGAATTTTCAAAACATTTCAGGTGTTTAAAAATGTGGGAAATTCAATGCGACACGCAATGTCTCTTAGTTTGGGTGAACATGGGCCCATAAATTACATTTTGATATGATTATATGCAATGCAGGTTTCTCTTAAGGGTTAACTGAAATCAACAGAAAGATAAACAAGGAGTATAAAATGCACTATTAATGTGAATGTGAAAGCTCTATTCTACTGACCTTTTTTGGACCAGGCATAGCTGCAACATAGGGTTGAATGAGCAATTTTTAGTGTCTCAAAACTGAAGATGTGACATATATAAAATATCATGGCCTTCAGTTGTGATTAGGTATTTGCATCACATAGACATGCAAGGGTTTTCTAAATTTGTTCCAAGAGAATGTACAGAAGCTCAGGCTCACAAAGAAAGGAAGGGGGTAGTTTCTAAAGAAACTGTCGTGCTGCGTTGGTGGGGAAGTAGTACACAAAAATTTGGCTTTATCAACGGACTTGATAATGTAAATTGACCTGACCGTACAGAGATTCTAAAAGCTGACACTCGAAATGTCAGCTTTTAGAATCTCTGCATGGTGGTCAATTTACATTATCAACTCCGTTCAACTTGATAAAACCACATTTTTGTATACTCACAAATAAAGATCTAGAAACTCAGTATTGCTTTTCAAATGCTTCAGCAGGTCCACAGACAGCATGTCCACATTAGCCTTTGGCTGTTGTTTTATTAACCTGCTTACCGTATTCAATTTAACCAAATAAACGGAAAGGTTACGTTTATACAAACGTTGGCCGTGTAGCGAGAGTGTAATGTGAAGTGCTAGATTTCAATCCCATATGAACCATTTGAGCGTTAGCCCTACTTGAAATCTAGCACTTCACATTACGCTCTATTCAGTTAACCAAATAAAGACATGTATGTATGTATTCAGTACAGATGGGTTTGATCTTTTCTAGACAAGACTTAGGAGGCCAACTGCAGTCGAAGGCAGCCCGAAGGCTCCTTTTTCTTTAGCTTCTACTGTAACTTATGACAAGGGTGGGCACTACTCCTATCCGGAATCACATGCACAACTTTTCCCCAGTAATAATGGGACTCATTTTACCCACCAGGCTCCAATTGTTCAAACAATGGATAGCACTATCTGCCGGATAAATCACTATTATAGCAAAACCAATTGTGCTATCCAATGGATACTGATTTAGTCAGTGGATAGTGTTATCCACCTTTTGAACAAATGAGGTCAATGGCATGGATGGAAAGCTGAGTGAGCTTGGAGCGAACAAGCTGGAATTTGGACCCGGAGCACTGATGCCGAGTCTGCAAGAAAAATACACTACACTTGGCCCACTCCACTGAGCCCCTACGACTGGTCGGTCAGGAATAAAATGTTTAAAATTATCTCTTTATGCACATTCTCACCCTGAAATCATTCAAATTTGGGAATAACTGCGCATGCAGAAACCCAGCCACTAATGAATGTGTTCCTGTAGCGTCATAATTTCATTGAAGAACAAGGTGTATAACAATACACTCCATTCATAAATAATCGACCGGGTATTCTGCAGTTTAACTGTTTTGGAGAACAAGCTGTCATACTGTTTATGCAAGAGTTAGACTCCTTGCGTTGTGGTAATCCCCACTTTAATTTAATTAAAATCAAGGAAATGCTACATGTAGTTAACAGAAATATACAAATAACCGGCTAGGTATTCTTTAATCTAGCTGAAGTTACCGCAATTCCATGTTAGCCAGTCACTTTCCCCATCCTCCGTCTTAACGGGCTCTGCAATGAAATCCTAGAGGCAAGGAATGAATAACAACTGTACCATTGTCAAATCAAATTTTGCGCTCAGGTTTCATAAATCAGCTTGACGCATGGATCGAAGTATCCATACTGGAATTCTATTTCAGACAACAAACCTTAGGATGATTATGTTTCCAAGCCTTGTGCTCTTCTTTTAGTCTTTCTACAGGATCGACATGAAACGTCCTTGCAGTCGCCTTCGTCGCCATTTTGAAAATTAGCGCCGTTGAATCCGCAATACAAAAAGACAGCAGTCGTTTCTTTTGAAGCCGCAATAATAATGGTCAGTGGTTTAACGATGATGAAAACAGAATGGCGGCTTTGTCAATGCATTGTGCGAGAAGCTTGTTTATTTTCTCTTCTCAGAAATTGCGATGGTTTTGTACTCAGGGTGATTCGCACACTGTCCATGTACCTGTCATGTTAAAGGAATGTTTGAGCTTTCTTGCACCCCGAGATGGCCAGGTTAGGCTTGCTAAAATTGAAGCTTTGTAATTTTGTTTTTGTGACCGGTGTTTAGACTTTAATACGTCACGATCAATTTTTCCCCATTCCTTTATAAAGTCCTTACTAATGAAACTTTTTCAAAAAAGCTTAATAAATTCAACACCGCGGTTGAGTAGCGGCTTTGAAGATAATTAAAATTATGTCGAGGGTTTATAGCTGCAAGATCATGAATTGAAATCTCAACCTTTGACGTCACGAATTGGAAAAACAATGATTTTAGTTTGTTGCCATAATCTAATTTTTTTACAGTCAGTTGTGAGTATTTTTGGTCCTGTACCAGTTAATTTCCATACCTGCAGTCAAAATAGGAGGAGATCAGCAAATAGCTTGTAAAATAATAAATAACTACAGTAGCAATGTAATCTCTACTTTCAGATCACCCTTAAAACAATACATGTACATTTAGTTTATACATAGAAATGATGTTATAATCAGTGAAATTGCATCAATTTGTTACATACATCTTGGAGTTGGAATTTTCACCTGCAACACAGGGAGAGTTATCGTCAGAAAAGTTCAGGACTTGCTACGACCAAATTAAAAAAATGGTCCTCTGAGAGGGCATGTGCTTACTGTGTCGGAGACTGTTCATGACTTATGATATATTATTTCTGCTTCTAAACACACACAGACAAAGACCGCACATATGCCTTTTTTGTAAATTTGTTAAGAAAACCTTCATAGGAATTTTTTTACAAAAAAAAAGTAACCAAGGTTCTTCCTCTTTTATATTTATTTGAAACCTCATGGAAGAACAAGTCTGCAGTGACAAGTGTACAAACTATGTTAATGTGACCAGCTGTTTCCCTTTGGGTGTCGATTAGTAAGATCACATGACGTGGTTCTTACTTCTTTTTTTTTTTCTTTCAGTCTTACACCAATGATGACATTGAATTTTACTGGCTATAATTATATAAATAGCCAGAAAGTGCAATTAAACGAAGGAAATAAGTATTCTAATAATAATAATAATAATAATAATAATAATAATAATAATAATAATAATAATAATAATAATACTATTTTGACTATGACATCATTGTTGGAATTCAAGTAACAACCGGATTGTCTGAGTTCTAATGAAGAAAGGAACAAACAAACCAGTAGCAGTTCCACATCAACTATTCCAGCCATATCGATCCCTACCCTGCGTTACCAAATGAAGTATGTGGTATGTTATGTATGTACCAACTGAGCACAAGTGAGAACATGAATTTATTATTGTAATTAGTTCATAAGTTCATCATTTATGTAACTGTGATAATAATGATGATGATGATGATAATGATAATGATAATGATAATGATAATAATAATAATAATAATAATAGCTTTCACAAGATCCAGAAGAAACCCAGTAATCCTGACATCACTTCATTTTGCCTTACATTTCACTGCAAAACGATATCTCTCCTGTATGGTTGCAGGTTTTTATTGATGCAACATTTGGCTCCGGTGGGCATACAGCTGCCATCCTTATGAGTGCAAAATGCAAAGTGTATGCTATGGACAGAGACCCAGCTGCTGTTGAAATAGCACGCATTCTTTCAGGGAGAACTGAGTTTAAAGGAAGGATGTTTCCTGCTCAAGGAAAATTCAGTGAAATCTACAGAGTCCTTAAAAGTCACGGTGTTAAGAACGAATCTTTTGATGGGATGCTCCTTGATATTGGTGCTTCCACTATTCAATTTGAAGATCCAGTGCGAGGTTTTTCATTTTATAAGAATGGGCCTTTAGACATGAGAATGGATGTCCGTAATGCTTCAAAAGAAAGTAGCTCTGGGGAGAGGCTGCCAATGACAGCAGCTGATGTAGTGAATTCCATCAATGAAACGGAGCTCATTGCTATTTTACGGCAGTATGGACAGGAAAAGGAAGCAGGTTAGCAATCTAATTTAATTTTTGTAAGATTGAGAAACTAGTTGATTCAAAATCATTGTCTGTTGTTACATGACATCATGGCAGACATGTTGATTTTCCGACATGATAAATAAAAGTGTAGCTGCTGATCATGTCGCTGAAAACACTTGAAATTAGAAGTGATTCTTCCACTTAACTGAATAATTTAAGCAATTGTCTCTTCTTGACACCTAAAAATTCAAGTGGCTTTGATAGGATTCAAATCCATGACCTCTGGGATGCTGGTGCAATGCTCTACCATGCACCATTTTACGGATATGGCAGCCATTTTGAAATCCATTGTTTCAAATACATGTAGCTATCTATTATGGGATTCTAAGGGGGCAAATTAGCGTGCATTTGCCCCCTTAGAATCCCATAATAGCTAGTTGAAACAATGGATTTCAAAATGGCTGCCGTATCCGTAAAATGGTCTATTGTCTATAATTTAAGAGACACTAATATTGCTGTACAGTAACTGTCCACTTAATTGTGAGGATCACTTCAGCCTTTCGTCTGTAACCCGCACTTCAAATATATACTTTTAGAACACTAACTTGCTTACACTGTGGGTTTGGCAACAGATGGGAACCTGAAGGGATTGCTTAGAGATTGCTCAATTTCATCAAAAAATTCTCATCGACAACACCATACAAATGAGAGATGGGTTATTCAGTTGATGTAACAACTGACTGACTGACAATGGTTGAATTGTTGACTATCTGACTGGTTGAATTTTTTTCTGCCTTACGGCTTTCGGTGAGTGAGGACCGAACTACCATGCGAGAGATCAGCTGGTCCAACACGCAGGGACATTAAATGATCGAGGAGTCAAATTCCTTCCTTTGTAAGCACATCTATGATAATTCATTAATTACACAGAGTCTTCTAAGATAAGGACAATTAATGGTTGGCTCCATCTCAGTAAGCGTTTTTTGAATTAAACAACTGACACTCTATTTACTAAAATTAGGGCTCAGAGTTCTCACCGTATTGTGTACTGTACTAATCCTAGCAGTCTAGGTGTGGGGCAAATTAAAGAGTTGTCAATAAACATACTTTGATACTCGAGAGCATCCCAGTATAGTGCCGACTGCAAAGCTGCATGTAGATGCTGGCAAAACGTGTTGAGTTTTTCATTTATACACTTTCATTTTTCTCTCCATAGTTCGCATATCCAGAGCTATAGTACGAGCCCGCAGC
>NC_090890.1:32975545-33033045 GCF_036669925.1 Montipora capricornis | reverse complement strand
TTTATCAGCGTAGAGTCTCTTTACCAAGTCTTACTGAATAGCAAATGTAAACAGTCAGAATGCCAAGGAGCAGAATTTTTTTCATACCAGATAAGCGATAACGTTAATTAATTCATTTCATGCAAGGTCTTTGTCACCTTGTCAAAAAGGGCTAAATATTCTGCATGATTTCTATTGAGTTCAATACGCTGGAGGAGGCGTTGTTTGCCAAACGCAAGTTTTATTTGTTCTAAGGAAAGAAAGTATTCAAATGAAGGCATGCCAGTGTTCCACTTCCAACCGATGTCAAGTATTTGTCTAATATAGTACGTACCTTATCATATTTTGATGAAAACTTCCAAACGTTACCTTGCACGTCTCTACATGCATCCATCGTCCACAAACACAAAACTCCTGAAAACCACTGTAATTTTTGATCTCTTCTCAGTCGACTTTCAGTTTGCTGTCTTTAATTTGCGGCTCTTTCTTCCTGTTAGCTTTGCTCATCACCATTCCCTGCTAGTAGAGGTCTCTTTTGACCTCTTTTCAGCCCAGCGAACGCAAAAAGATAATAGACGTCTGTTAGCAGGTAATTATTGCCATTGCCTATGTCTATTCGTTTTCGAATTTAATTTCAATCCGTATTTTTGCGGGCACTCTTTACTTGGTCCAAAACTATCGGAGCCTTTCATCAAGACTGTGTCATCAGCATATCTGATGTTGCGTACGCCTTATCTTTGTTCCACCAATAACTACAACCCATTTCCTCGATACGCACTCATTCTTGTCTCACCCTTATCTATTCCGACAGTCTCACCTTTTACTCCAGTTGCGACCTCTTACGTGCAACAATTAAAGCAACTAAGTCTCTTCAAGGGCACCCAACGAATAAATTAAGCCGAAAGCCTTATATCTTAAGCTACAACTTGAAGTGTTCGAAAATTCTAGGGAATGACATCTTCATTGAAGAAATTGCCAGCTGAACGTGGCCTTCAAAGAACTTCCCAAGGAACCATTTGCTCATCCGAAACTGCTAGGTGACCTTCAGTTTAGTGCCCAAAATTGGAAAAAGATCCCTTCCGAAAACTTCAAGGCCTTATAGGGACTAATTTTCCCTGGTTGCGAAACTTTTAGGTGGTCTTAGAAAAGAATGTTATAGCTGTTTGGCAACGTAGAACCGAGATTTTTAGAACAGGTTTACTCTCCCAAACACATATAATTGGCTATACCCGCTGTTGCGGTGTCCCTGCCACTATATATGTTACAACCCGTACTCGTTCTGGAAGAATGATAAAGAGTGTCATGTGACTTTCGTTGTTGTTCCCGCTCTTGTTATCGAAGGTTTTGTACGTCGTAGCATTTCAATCGTATACATCCCCTTTGTAAATCGATGTGTAGCCGAGTCCAGTGGGTTAAAGTTGTGTTACGCTTCAGTGTCTCGTCGTAAATCCTAACATGGTCCTTCACAGCCGGATTCAAGAAGATATTTCAGCAGTAAATTTGCAAGGTCGTCAGTTGCAACCACGTGGGCGTTAGGATGGCCACCGGTTCCTCGAGCAAAATGGAGGACTTATCTCAACTCACAGTCGATCAAATTCGTGAAATGCTTGGAAAAAAGGGCTTGCTGACTACTGGAAAGAGAAACGTCTTAGTGGAAAGGTTAGTGAACGCTCAGCATGATTCGAAGTCAGATATCATTGTACCAGAATTAAAGGAAGGTTCGCATTTCGCCGAATCTTCGAAGGAACCTCTTCAAGTGAAACGTGAAGTTTAAATTCAGGAGTTAGTTCGATTAGACGTAAAGCCAGAGCCTTGCAAATGGATATGGATGCGTTTATTCAGGATATTTTGTATCTAAGTCAAAATGCAAGCAATAAAATCAAAGTACAGTGGAGAATTGAAAGGCTAACTGAGTACCATGAGAATTATCTTCAACTGAGAAATGAATCAATCGCGCTTGTTGCAGAGGATATGATAGAGGAGGAACTCCGCAGATGGGGAAAAATTCTGAGTGAAGTAGATAAAGCTGTGGATGCTGCTCTACAGTGACAGTTGTGTATCCTCAAATCTGAAATTACCGAGAATTTAGTTGCCAAAGTTTAATGGCGATGTGTTAAAATTTCAAAACTTCTGGGATCAGTTTGAAGCTGCAGTGCATAACAATGTTGATTTACCAAATGTTCAGAAATTTACTTATCTACGCTCGGTGCTAACTGGAAGTGCCTTGAAAGCAATAGACGGATTTGAAGTAACTGGAGCAAATTATGAAGCAGCTGTTGAATGCCTTAAACACAGGTATGGAAGAAAACATATGATCATCTCATTTCTAGTGAAATCTGTCATCAAGATGGATGCTAGCTAAGTCTGTTGTTAATGCATCCTCCCTCAAAGATCTCTATGGTACTTTTATGAACAGAACTAGAGCTTTAGAGGCTCTTGGAGAAAATCTAATGAGCCATGGATGTATTTTGTTACCCCTTTTTTAGACCAAGTTACCACCTCAGTTATTAGAAAAATGGGAGTTGAAATATGCAGACACTCAAGAAGATGAAATAGAACAAGAGATGTCATGATGACAGCGGCATTCAATTTGACCAAGTGGGCAAGTAACTCAGAGCTAGTAATGGATGCTATTGACCCAGCTAAAAGAGCCTCATCGCCATTCGTGGAGTTCAATTCGAGCGACCCCCTTAAAGCACTTGGCGTGTCATGGGACTTGAACTCTGACCACTTTCGATTCCTCGCACCGAGTGGAATCATCTCATCCCATGATCCAATGTCAAAGAGAAGTCTACTTAGTCTGGCATCGAAAATGTTTGACCCACTGGGACTGATATCACCCTTCACTGTTAGAGCCAAAATCCTTTTCCAAGAGTTGTGGTTGAAAGGGTTACACTGGGATGACCCGTTAGATAGTGACATTAAAGCAAAGTGGTTAAGTTGGAAGTCAACTCTTGCCACCTTCATTGGCAAAGCCCTTACCACAAATTTTAGCAACCTGGCATTTACAACTGCTGCTAAAAGTTCCAGCCTTGGACGTGACACCGTCTTAATGGGCGCGACTCTGGACTTCGATATTACCAGCCACGAGGATACATTGCCTTGCTTGTCTCTTATTCGAATGTACACTGCTGCTCCATACGCCTTGAGGGAAGCATCTCCAAAACCATGCACCTCTACCGCAGAGTCCTGCGTAATACCATTTCCGAAGCATCGAGGGAGAGTCACATCTTTTAGCTGCAACAACTCTGTGTGTTGGTTAGATAGTATGGTGGCACTGCATTGGATAAAAGGGCAGAGTTCTTCCTGGAAGCCATTTGTTGCAAATCGTGTAGCTGAGATACAGTCAACATGGGATCCTGAGTGTTGGAGGTATTGTGCAAGTAAGGAGAATCCTGCAGACTTGTTGACGCGTGGGTTAAGCTGTAGTGATAAGATTTCAACTTTGTGGTGGAATGGACCCCAATGGATGTCTTCGTCTTGTGAACCACTCCCCACTTAACCCGAAAACGAAGCTGCTCCTGCCAAAGCTTGCGAGGAAAAAAGAACTACCCATGTGTATACAGCAGCTAGTCGTTGCAGAACCACTGATTGATATGTCACGCTACGGGACATGGTTAAAGTTGATTCGAGTAACTGCTTATGTATTGAGAGCGGTCAAATTGTTTAAGACTAAATCTAGGTCTTGTGAAAGGGAACTGTCGGCGGACGAGGTGAGGCAAGCCGAGATTAAATGTTGTCTGTGGGTGCAGGAAGTGGTCTACAAAGAAGAATTCGAGAAACTGAAAGCGGGAGAGATACTTCCCAGTAACACCCGCCTCCTGAAACTGGACCCTTATTATGACAGAGATGATCAGGTATTAAGAGTTGATGGGAGACTACAGTTTGCTGATCTTCCCGAACAGAGCAAGCCTCAAATAATCTTGCCTCACGGACATCCTGAAGTTGCCAAAATGGTGCAAGATGTACATAAGAACATGTTGCGTGCTGGTGCAGGAACGGTATTATCAACTTTAAGGCAGAAAGTTTGGCTAACTCAAGGAAGACGTGAGGTTAAACGAGTTGGACCTTGTGCCCAGAAAATGGGTCAGTTGCCAGAGGAGAGAATTTCCTGTTCACGACCTTTCGCGCATGTTGGAACTGATTTTGCGGGACCACTGTATGTGAAAGAGGGCTTAAACATTAACTGAAAGCATGCGTGTGTATTTTCACATGCGCATTATCTCGTATGGTTCACCTGGAACTTACACATAGTTTGACGACTGATGAGTTCCTACAAGCTTTTAGTCGCATGACGAGTTGCAGAGGTCTTTGCCATACAGTGTGGTCAGACAATGCACAAACCTTCAAGGCAGCAAGCAGGGAAATTCAAAAATTATACGATGAACCCACTACTGAAAATCAAAGAATGTGGAGTACGCTGGATCAAGATCAAATCAAGTCAGAGTTCTCATCACGAGAGATCAAGTTGAAATTCATCACAGAGCGTTCCCCATGGAGAGGTGGATGGTGGGAACGATTTTGCAGAGCGTTAAAAGAACCACTGCGTAAGGTCCTTGGAAGGGCACTTCTCGGCTTTTCTGAGCTTAACACATTGCTGGTCAGAATCGAAGGTATCATTAACTCGCGGCCGTTGACAGCAGTAAGTGATGATTGCAGACACCTGTTACCTATTACACCTGCTCATCTTGCAATCGGTAGGCCAATTAACCAGTTACCGGAAAAGGAAGAAAGTAGCTTAGAGGAGACCAGTAAGAGGACTGTCGAAAGGCATCTGTACCTGCAGAGACTACTCAATCACTACTGGAAGCGTTGGAAACAAGAGTACCTACATTTCCTATCGGTAAGAAAAAGTGGAATAGAGAGATCCCTTCAATTCTAGCAGGCGACATTGTACTTATCTCTGACGACAATGTGCCGCGCACCAAATGGCCGTTGGCTAAAGTTGAAAGGGTTTATCTAGGTAACGACGGGCTTGTACGGACCGCTACAGTTAGAGTGCATAACAGTTTCTACAACAGACCCGTTCAACGTTTACATAAGTTAGAGATTGAGTCAGCAGCTTCACAAGTAAGCCCCGAAGCAAAGGATCCATTCCATGGTGGGGAGAAGCCGCAAACGAACACTGTTCATGCCGCAAGTGTACCTCTTTCCAAGCCTAAATTGAGCGTTGTCCTCCCCGAAGGAGGACAAGGTGGGGAGAATGTTACAACCCGTACTCGTTCTGGAAGAATGATAAAGAAACCTATGAATAGTTATACTAACCCCACCCTAGTGTGTAGGACTTAGAGTGTCATGTGACTTTCGTTGTTGTTCCCGCTCTTGTTATCGAAGGTTTTGTATGTCGTAACATTTCACTCGTATACATCCCGTTTGTAAATCGATGTGTAGCCGAGTCCAGTGGGTTAAAGTTGTGTTACGCTTCAGTGTCTCGTCGCAAATCCTAACAATATATATATTTTTTGTATTTATCAGGTATGCAGTAGAAAAGTTAATAAATAAATAAATAAACAAATAAATAAATATTTCACCGAAGATTATCGTTGGGTGCCCCTGACTCCTAGCCGAACTTAATACAGTGAATTAAGTACAGAAAGAGCTCGGCGTCTAAATCAATTAAGAACGGCTATTTAATTTGGCACGGCTCAACTGTTCCTATCGCCTGGCTTAGCCGGGAATTTCGGCTCAACAGGCGTCCTTTTTGTAATTAGTCAACCGTCTAAGTAGAATCGAGAAACAACTCCTACCATTTTCTTTAGGGAATTTTCATCTCTCCTTGAGACTATAAGCATTAGTCCTGGATACTTGTTACTGACCGGTGATTATAACTTTCACATGGAACTGCTCGACAACACTCATCGTTACTCATGCGTCCCTGCATGTTTAGGGATTTACTGGAGTCTGTGGGTCAAAAACCATATATCAGTGGCCCTACGCATCGTAGTGGACACACATTAGATTTGTTTATTGATAGACAGAATGACCAAATGTTATCTGATTTCAAGATAGTGTCCAGCATGCAATCTGACCACTATGCAGTGATAAGTTCCATTGCCTTTTTAAGACCAAAACCAACGAGGAAAGCTGTCAAGCAAAGACAGCTCAGGAAGATAAACATGAAAGCTTTTAACAGCGATATTTTGAATTCTTCGCTTCATTCAGAAATACGTGGCACTTCAACTGATGTCAACAGTTTAACTGATAATTATAATCAGGTCTTGCGAGAACTTTTAGATAAACATGCTCCAGAATGTATCCGAACCATTACATTGCGTCCCCGTGCGCCATGGTTTAATGAAAGTCTGCGAGCTATGAAAAAGCAAAGGCGCCAATATGAACGTAGATACCTATCCACCCGCCTGGAGGTTCATCGCTTGATTTATACTGATTTCTGCAGGTCATATACAAAAGAGGTAAACTCTGCTAAATCTGTTTATTATAAATGGCTTATAGCAAACTCAGATGAGAAACAGTTATTTCAAGTGATCGATGGATTATTCAAGGTATTAAAAACCTGTCCCTGTGTTACCAACTCGCACGTCTCTGCACTCTCTCACGGAGGAATTCAACAACTACTTCTTTACCAAGATACAGAAACTCAGGTTTGACTTACAGAATAACAACTTAGCAGCCCGGAACATGTCTGTTACCATCGATCAGCCTCCTTGCCAATTCGCACTAAATGAGTTTGCCACAATGATGACAGAGGCCTCAATTAAGGACACTATTTTACATTCTAAGCCTAAATCCCTTGATCCGATACCAACGCAGGTTGTGATACAATCTGCTGAGGCAGCTGAGGCTCTAACTGGTCCCATCACTGGGCTTATTAATGCATCACTGTCATCTGGTGTGCTTCCTATGCCCTTGAAGAAAGGAGTTATCAGACCATCCATAAGAAAGCAAACAGCTGACCATGAATTATTTTCTAGCTACCGTCCGATTACTAACATTCCATTTCTGTCGAAAACATTGGAACATGTAGTGGCCACTCAAACAATAAACTATCTTATCGGCAACCATTTGATGGCCAAGTTGCAGTCGGCGTATAGGCGCTTTCATAGTACTGAGACCGCGCTATTACGCGTGTTGAATGACATCCTAAGTGCTAAACAGGAGGTGGTTTTGGTTATGCTAGATATGTCGGCCGCTTTCGACACTATCGACCATGAACTTCTGCTCCAAAGGCTACAACATCGATATGGTATATGCGGAACAGTTTTGAATTGGTTCAGATCGTATCTTTCAAACAGAACCCAATCGGTTAGAATTCAGGAAGTTGATTCGTCTGATAAAATTCTGCTATATGGAGTCCCGCAAGGATCGGTACTAGGCCCTCTTCTCTTCTCATTGTTCTTTGCGCTTTTGGAAGATGTGATTCTCGCACACGGACTAGATGCAATGATGTATGCCGACGACACACAACTTTATATTGCTATTGGTTCATCTGATCAGCGCCCTATTGTCTTAACCAAGCTGGAGTTGTGCAATAATGACATAATGATCTGGTGCACTAGTAACGGCCTCGCGTGTAACCCGGATAAAACTGCTGGAAAATCATTCTCAGTTGTTATGTGGCCGTGATTTTGCAAATGAAAGACTCTTGCTCTGCCAATTTGACGTTTAAAGCTCATAATTTAGAGGGTCGTGAAGGGGTAAAATGGGAGCTGGGATTTGCCTTTTTTAGAGGCTGGGAAATGGGATTTTGTGCACTGGGACTGGGATTCATGAAACAAAAACAATAGAAAAATGGGAATGGGATTTCAATTTGAGCAACACAGGCTGGGATTGTGGGGACTTGAGCTGGGATTTGAAAAAGACATATTGCTGGGAAATGGGATTAGGACCCCCCCCCCCCCCCCCCCCTTCCTTCACGACCCTCAATTAACAAAATTAAACAAAATTACCTAAAATAGCGTGACCTAGCCCCTTTAAGTTCAGTTCATGAAAAGTACGGGGTCTGAATGGGGCCTTATAGAAATGTTCATACGAAGAAAGCCGGAGCCAACAAAATTGGCAATATCAACAGCTGCAGCTGTTCAATTGGCTTCATGCTTGTTGGAGATCCACCACAAAAATTCTGCCATTTAACATCTACAGCAAACATTAATTTTACATAGAGCTGTTTCGAGAAAGGTTGTCCAAAAGAAGCATAGAAGCGTACGCGACAATGCCGAAAGGCATTACGGTTAACTGTCAGTTTGAGTCAACGAAAAAATGCATGACGGCAGTGCTATCGAAAACGTCACTTAGAAATACATGCTCATGCTGGGTTACTGACATTGAGATATAAGTGAGTTTCAAAATTCAGTCAAATGTTCCAGGACATGAATTATAGTTACAAAGGGTTAGGATTCACAGAGAAAGTAAGATCTGAAGACTTTAACCTTACTTATATTTTATGTCATGTTTCGCAGGGAAAGTTTAAGAAATGTACCAAAAATCGTGGCGCACGTGTAGAACCATCGATTTTGCTGAACCCTCTTGTTTATGGACGTGTTTTGGTAGCGTGATAGCGGGAGAGGGCTTCAACGTAAGTCTGCGCGTACTGCCACTTTTTCAACGCTATATCCTAAGAACCCTTTTATCCAAATAGCTCGCCATCGTAGGTCTTCACTGTACGGTCGTGGCATCTTCGATTCTGGACGTTCACTGCACACTGAATACATGTCATCTCAAACAGTCCTTCTCAGGACTACACTCACCCGGACGATCGTACTTTACTTAATTGTACTGAATACTGTTTCATACTATCTTTCGGCATTGTCACGAACGCTCTTACGCTTCTTTTGGACAACCTCTCACGAAACAGCTGTACCTGTTAATATGAGAACAAACAGGGAAACGTAACGTGCTAATGTTGAGATAAAAGCAATGTTATCACAGTCCAAAGAATAGACCGGGTCGTGATTAAAATATATTAAGGAACTTACGAATCGACGACGTTTGCACTACGGCGACGTTGGATTCCTTGACATGTTTACTGCGCATGCCTATATGGGAATGTAAAAGTCGACGACGTTGTTAAGGGCGATATGATGGCGAAGTATTCAAATTAAAAGGACGTGAGGTTAGTTGTCAAAGTTTCTGTCGATCAATGTTTCAGATGTTTTTGACAGATAATCAAGCTTTAACCCTTATCGTGTTTGAATAAACGTATTATTATTATTATTATTCAGTTCATGATGAAGCATTTTTTCCCCAAAGGCACTGGAGGGTTCTCTGTCCTCGTTTTGTATGATTGATAGAACCTTCCGCAGAATATGTGCAGTTCCCAGGGATGTTGTCTTTTGAATTTCCTTGAGGTTGATTTTCCCCCAGTAAGGTTTCAATGATGAGCTTCTCTGAATCTTTGTTTAATAACTCACACTGCACCTACAATAGCTACGACTGTAGGGATTATCTCTATCTTCATCTGCCACGTTCTTGCGATTTCTGTTTCCAGATCATGCATCTGTTATAGATGACTTTTCCGAAACCTTATTAGTAGAAATATTTTTGTCTGATGGAGGCCACATCAATGAAACTGCATTTTTTATCTCGCATGTTCTTAACAACAATGTCAGGACGATTAGCAGCTATTTCTTTGTCTGTATGAACAGGCATATCATGCTGGATGGTGACATCACCTTTTTCCTCTACCGTTCTTGGGACGTGTCCGTACCATTTGCCTGCTGAATGTATTTCGTACTGTTTATATACAAATCTTCAAGTGTTCGTAGGCTGCCACGTTGTTATGACGATGCATATATTCTGTTTTTGCCAGCTCTGGGCTGCCCGAAAATAAATGGTCAATATAGTAGTTTCTTGTGATTTGTGGTAGATGGAGCACTGCGGGTCTGTTCCATCTTTGGTGATGTGATGGTAATATGCTCTGGTCGAAAAAGTTTGGTCTTGTGAGGAAATAATAAATCCAGTAAAGCTATGATCCCCGCAGTTATGAACGCAATCATGTTAGCAATTGCTAGAGAAGTCTGAAAAATTCAGGGCTTCAACAGGTTGAACTCGTGACCTCGCGATACAGGTGCGAATGAACTATGAAGGTTGTTAGGAATGACCAGCTCTCAACATCAGTGGTCTTCATATCTCAGTTGGTTAGCACCAGTATCGCGAGGTCACGGGTTCAAACCCCGTCGAGGCCCTGAATTTTTCAGGCCTCTTTTCGCAATTGCTAAAATTGCGTTCATAACTGCAAGGATCATAGCTTCACTTTATTTCCTATCCACAGTTCAATATATGATTCATTTCATACACCATTTCATCGTTAATGATAAATCCCTCAGTTTCATTCCCAAGACCTGCTCCCGTCTGATCATGGAGCTCAGTCGGTAGAGCAGCGGTGATCTCACCCAAAGGTCGTGGCTTCAATTCCCACCCAGGCCAGAGTTTTTCTCTGTCCTTGTGTGGGCCCAATTCCATTAGTAGGGCTGACGCACACATGGTTCATATGGGTAAAAAAAGCACTTCACATTACCCTACAATAGTTAATTATGTTGAAAAACATAACCCTTCCTTGTAAGGATATTTGTATCTCAGTGTCTCAAACTGTAGAATTTCTTGATGACTTCGCAGTTTTATGTGATGATCCATTTCTGGCAGTTGGTTAGGAGTTTCTTGGTTTCATTCTTGTGGGCTAGGCCAGAAAGGTCTTTCTCTAGGGTGCTGTTGAAATCTTCCAGGAAGTTAAACACTATATTGATTTGCATGATCTCGTAGTCAGGGCTAGGGTAAAGCTTGCGTACCCCATCACCACAGCAAAGTAACACAGAAAGCCGCGAAAATCTCAAAGAAATATTTCTTTTTTAACTACCTTTTTTCCTTTATTTTATGGCCGTTTTATACTAGAGGACGTCTAAGTCGTCTCAGACGTCTTAGACGACTAGTATAAACTGACAGGAAATAAGGTGGACGCATTAAACGTCAGACGAATTAAACGCCTCAAGTTAAGTGCGTCGAAACGACGCACTTAACAGACGTCTTAGTCGTCTCAGACGTCTAAGCCGTCTAGTATAAAGACGAGATGCACTCAATTGGGACGCACTTAGCAATGAAGGGCACGCGGTTTATCCCAGTTTCTTTTGAAGAAAATCATGAATTTGATTTCTAGCCGTCGAAGTTAAATGCTTCCCGTATTTATAATAGTCGCACTTGCAGCCAGACGTTTAGTGCGACTGGTCGTCTTAGACGTCCTCTAGTTTAAACACAGCCAATTTGTTCGTGTATTCATGAATCATGTCACCAGGGTTCCACTAATGGTAGCTTCCCCATCTCCCTCGTATGTCAAGTGTAAAATCACTTGAACTTTGCTCTAACTCAAGGGCAAACCCTGGAAACGTCAGAGGGTTATGTGAAGTGCTACTGAGTTTTCTACCCATATGAACCATGCGAGCGTTAGCCCTGCTAATGGAAATGGGCCCACACAAGGACAGAGAAAAACTCTGACCAGTTTGGGAATTGAACCCACGACCTTCCGGTTAGATCACCGCTGCTCCATCGATTGAGCTACAAGGTCAGGCGAGAGCAGGTTGTGGGAAAAGAAACGTAACGCTTTCTTGTACCTCTACACATTCATTGCCGTGACATTGACATCTTAAATTCCCACGACCTGCTCCCGTCTGACCATGGAGCTCAGTCTGTGGAGCAGCGGTGATCAAACCCGACGGTCGTGGGTTCAATTCCCACCCTGGTCAGAGTTTTTCTCTGTCCTTGTGTGGGCCCGTTTCCATTAGTAGAGCTAACGCTCACATGGTTCATATGGGTAGAAAACTAGCACTTCACATTTGCCTCTAAGTCTGTTGAAATATAAGTGCTACCCGGCCATCAAAAACGTAACCCTTCCTTGTACTGTACTAACATAAATGCACCAATCAGGGACTCTTTTCATTGTCGTTCACGAAAACCAATGAGAAAACATTTTTGTTTCACCATAAGCTGCTCTCTATAACGCGTGGTGCCAAGTACCGTCCGGCTCAAGGCCAGAGAAAGGAAAATGAAAGCAGAGTAAGCTCAATTCTTCAATTGAAACGGTAGGGGTATGAAATGAATGTTTTTGAGAATTTTCAATGGTTGCTCACGGTGTCATTGCAGAATTTCTTTGAGGTTGCGTACAAATGTAAGTGAGGGATTTGGGTAATGCCATGTCTTCTCGGGAGTCCTTGGCTTGCTTTTAGCTAACTTCAAAGAAATATATGTAGGGATGTCACTGTTAAAAGCTCCTATTATAGGAGCTTTTATAATAGGAGCTTTTAACTGTGATATCCATACATATTTCTTTGAAGTTAGCTGCTCAGACTCGTTCTTCAGAGAACGCCGCGGAAGCCATGGTATATAGTTACACCAAAGGATAATTTTTGTTCAATTTTCAATGAATGTTTCTGTGGTTTAAGCGATTACGATTTGTTTGTTTCGGTCATTACGAACCGTATCTCTGTTTATATTCGAGTTTCCATGCATTCCCTTGTCTTTAGAAAGAGTTTTACCATGCCATATTGAAATGAATCAACTACTTAAAAATAATTCGCGTTTTGGCACTAAAGCGTGCACTGAAGATAATCGCCATAACTTCCAGACAGTAATGTACCTAAAACAAACTTTTAGAGTAACTGCTGAATACCCTTATTTGTAACAAACAAATCGTAATCGCTTTAAGCACTAAAGCATTCAAAATCAAGCAATAACCGTAATTTTTGCCAACCTTTGGTATGTTGAAATCAGTTCCACTGGGGACTCCAGTTATTTAGCTAAATGGTTTTCCAACGCTCCCTCATTGGTCCTTTTCAGATGAAAGAATGTCCCCACCCTCTAATTACTGAAATATAATTTTTTCACAAAGTACCCCCCACTGACAAGTAGAACCATAAACCATCCGGATTCAGGCAGATTGAAATCTAAATGTCTAACTCCCAAGAGGTTGTTAAAATGTGCATTTTAAATGTCATTAAGTATAAGTCAGTTGAATTAAATGCGGCACAAAGCTTTTGTGAGACTTTTTTTAGCCAGTCAGAAAGAAAAATTCAAGAATTCATATGCCTGAGAGCCTATCAAAACATTGATAAAGTGTCATGTGCATGAACTTAAAATCCTATAAAACACTCCTCAATAGAGTTCTTTTTATAAAGAATTGTAATGAGGCCCAGCTTGTTTTTATTGTATCCTAGTATCTTCCCTCTCACATTTTGAATCTTTGCTTGGACTCCCAAGAGACACACTTTTTGTGGAATCGTTCATAAAACTCACATCAATTGTTTTATCAGGTCTAAGGGATAATTGAAGAGTACTTAATGAACGCTAACAGGAAAATAAACAAAAAAATCCCATTCATATTTCCTAATCTTCTTTCTTACCAGGAAAAAAATAGAGAAACAAAATATTCATACTTTTCAGATGATTAAATTGATGTCCCCAGGCACACGAAAATGGGATAAATGACATAGCATTTTTACCGGAAGTTCAAGCCATTGACCCCAGAGCTGCATCACTGAAATTGTATACTGTTATTATAGGCATGTCGCCCCAAAATGCAGAGAAAAGCCATTGCCTCTTTTTACACTCGGCCAGATATGAATGGTTGTTGCCAAAAATTGCCACTTTTGGGCATCATATGACTGGGCTGATACCTAAGCTGGTGCTTTTTGACAAACTGCTTGTTTGCAGTATAATTTGATACTTCTGCTACAGCTTGACCTGACATTTAAAGGCATTGGCAAACATTTGAAACACAAATTAACTTTGTGCTACTCAAGGGGTAAAAGGGTGTTGACAAGTATAGAGTTGTATTAAACTCCCATTTTTTCTATGTATTGAGATGATTGCTTTGCATCTGTGGTTTGTTTAGAAGCTTGCCTGATTTAACACTGATTATCTTACAATTAATTAAAATTATCTTGGAAACAAATATCAAATGTTCATGTCACTCTAAGGAAGTGCAATATTATTATTTCAAATGTCAAGGGTGCAGGCGCAAAGTGATCAACAATTCCATTGGAAATAATATTAGATTTCATCTCTTTTAAAGCAAAAATCTCTGTTGATCATTGTGATTGTTTGTGGTTTGTCTCATTAACATTTTGAACATTTGAATTTCCATGGTGAAAGCTACATGTACAGGATATGCTCATCTAAATTTCAAAATTTAAAACAAGTGTTTAAAATTAGATGATCTCTGCAATTCTCAAGCTTTTTGGTTTGGGTATTCAGCAAAATATTATCCTTAATTAAAAACTCAAGTACTAACAAGCCCTTTGTTTGTAGAATTTCAAATGAAAGATTACCTGTTATATCGCACTCATTTTTCAGAGATGGGTAATCATGCAATGAATTCAATTTGAATATTCAATCGTGATTCTTGGCTGATAATAAGTTTATGTAAATGATGCATTAAAATACATATACGGGTCATTCCACAGTATTTTGTATGTTGCAGAGACGACATTTTAGAATCATTTTAGCCTCCAACTTTGCAGTTATTTATTATAACCAAATTGTTTTTATGTCATGTTGAAGTTCACTATAAAATTGATGCATTACACTGTTTTGATTCAGTCTGAAAAAAATCTGAGATTGACAGCAACAAAGACAATGCTGTTGTAGAGAGGACATCAGAAAATTTCCATTTTTCAGCACACAATATTTATGTTCAAATCCCTCTGAATTGACTGGTCATTCTGGAATCTTAGTCATCTTGTTTACTGCCCTAGTGTATGTTGTTAAAGTATGAGGATTAAAATGAGGAAACACATGACTCTTTATTGGTAGAAATTTTAAAATGTTCAAAGAGGGTCTGTTGTGGAAAGGACATTGCGGAGAGGACAATTTTTTCCATATCCACGAAAAGGCTAAGAACAAAAAATTAAAGTGGTCTTTAATTTTCACAATCTTGATGGAAGGCTTTAAAATAGGCCATTTCAAGATTTGCTCATTAAAAAAGTGAAATCAACTACCATCAAACTCAACACTCAATGTCTTGAGACTTTTATAATATCCGTACACAAAATGTGCATGTATAGTAACATGGCCTCTTGGGCAACAAGCTGAGAACTGTAGACTGGCTTTTTAAACAAGAGTTTCATTGACAACCAAAATGTCAAAATGCACTTGTAAGTACTGTAAACAAATGCTATTATGTATAATAACATGGTCTCTTGGGTAACAAGCTGAAAACTATAGACTGACTTTTCAAACACAAGTTTCCTTGACAGCCAAAATGTCAAATACACAAGTACTGTAAACAAAGCAGCAACCAAACTTTAGGTACAAAATTTAGAAAACATTTACTCAAGAACTGCTGTTGGTTGTGTCTTGGCAAGAACTTCAAAACATTTGCTTTTTAGCTGTCAAAAATACTTTTTCAACTTCCTGATGCTCTGTAATTACAAAAGGCCTATTTCCCTCCAGATGCACTGGCCCATAAAAAATACAAGGAACATGTACTTCATGAATGTCATCTCTTCTGGGCCAATCATGTTTCTTACGACCGGCACTGTGCAAAAACTTGAACTTGATGAAGCCATTTGATTTGGCTTCTAGAACTCTACCAAAGTAATAATTGTTGATGTAGTCAATGGCATAATACTCGTCGGGTTTGATTGGCTCAGCTTCTTCTCATGAAGCTCAAGGATCATGCTTTTCCTGAAATCAGGAATATCAAACTGCTTTATCATCAATCCTTTGCTAACCAGGCATCTTGCATACTGAGAAACAAAAACACCGCAATCATAGCCATTCCCAATTTTGACCTTCTTGCACAATTTTTGGGCAGTTCTTCTGGATTTGTGACCACTGTGTTGTTTTGAAGGATCGACCGCCACACTGCCCTTTGAACTTCTCCTACTCCATCGACTGGACCTTTGCCACGAGCAGTTTCAAAGAAACTCCAGGTGGCTTTGCAATTGAAGTCTTCCTCATGGTAGAGTAAACTTGAAAGGTTGTATCGATTCTTGAATTGTGATCCTGCTCCATCACTCTAGTAATGCACCACCCTAACAGGAGTTACTTCTTTCACTCGGTGTACTGCCTTACCAAGTCTTTGAGGGCTTATAAACAGACTTGTAGAGGCAACAAACTTATTCTGGCTACCTGACTTTTTTGCGTTCTCACTTTTTTTACGTTTTCTCTCCTTTTTCTTCCTTAACTGATCCTTTTCTTTTAACTTTTCTCTCTCCTCCACAAACAACTTGGCCATTTTTTTATGATACTGCTTCTTCTTTTGTTCTCTATCCTTTTTTCAGTAAACCTCTAGCTTTTCTGGATCTTTTTTCAACTCTTTTCTAAATTTATACTTCTTTTAGTATTTGGACTCATTGCTGAAAACTTGAAAGTGCTTTCATCTGTGATAAACAGGTCAAGTTCCTGAAGCTCATGGCAATGGGGATTTCTCAGAATACAGTTCCACCTCACTACACATGCTTAGTTGCAAAACATCTTGTAGGAGCATTTTATGAACAGAGAATGAATAAACCACTTTGATAGGGCTTTAATGAGCAATAGTAAAACTTATCACAGCAGTGAGACTTTTTGAAGCATAAAAAAAGAATTGAATTTCATCAACAGATTAAACTTTGAGAATATCATGTCCTCTCCACAACAGAATTGTCTTCTCAGCAACAAAAAACAACTTGGTACATTTAAACATATATTTAATAGTTTGTCATAATTTTGATACAATTTAATTTACCCCTTGCCATAAATCAGAAGTTCACAAATCTGCAGAGAGGACATTTGTCAGACAAACTGCAGCTTACAAAGGATTATGGGGTAAAAGTCAGGCTGAAATTGCCAGTGCAGAATATCTTCAAGAACTTTTGCTGGTGTTCTGAGCTGTTTTTTAACCTGGCACAATGGCATGTACAAATCCCTTGCCCAGTAACTACTAGGCTTTATTAAGGGTTTCTTTTACACAGAGTAAAATCTGTTAGTCTCACTCTCAGGAAAGAATGGGTTATGACATGGAAGAAAATCCCTTAAATTATTAAGAAAGAAACTGAGGTCTTACAAACCAGGCCTCCCTGTGGTCTGATGTACTTTTAACAGAAAACAGCAGAACAACAAGATCTAGGAAACTGACCTTGTTAAGCAATGGATAAAAATTAGTAATTATTAATGACTGGGTGAAGGTGACGATTACTGACCATAATTTTCATCCTCAGGTCATTGGTTTAAAGTTTACCTTAGTTAGCAACCCCAATGTTTCCTTTGACAAGGAACCTTGTGTCACTCTCTCCCCACCCATGGACGGAAGGGCAACCTTTCAATGGACATCCTTCCTGTCCAGGAGGGGGGAGGGGATAGTTTGGTACTATACCTCTGTGGCTTGAGAGCTACATGTACAGTACTTATAAATAACTTCTTAGCATGACGCAGTACTCAGTGACCATTTTTGTGTCTACATTGCTCAGCAACATATCGCTACATATGTTACTGAAAGATGGCTGGCTGGTTGACTGTCTTGGCATTGTGTGGGACACAATTTATGATGTCAGAGTAAGTTGTGACTGAGTCAGAGATTACTTGTCGAGAAAATATTTTAAGATGTACTGGAAAAGTGTCTTCCTTTGATTTCTTGCCACTTTTGTCGAGGTGAGTACACATGCTTTGGTTAAAAATTTTCACTGAAACTTTGTTGATAAGTGTTTCTTTATAATTTGAAGGCTGTCGCTTGTTAAATACCGTTAATGTGACCTTTCTTGTGTACCATTGACAGATGTGTGATGCAATGGATATGTTATAGATGGTGTTTTAATGCCCTTCATATTTTTTTCTCTTTTAGGACCAGTCTCATCGTAAAGATTTCTGAGTTCACTTCTGTTAGTTTTGATTGCACAGGGACTGATGTGTTCACTCTTAATAATTGTTTTAGAAATAAATTAAAATAACTTATGTAAATATAATTATATATAATGCATTAACTTGTTGTCTTTGTCGTCCATTTCACCATGTTTAAAATGTTAAAATGCGTACAATTTGCTGCCTCCTCGTGAAAAATCCCTAGTCACTAATCTGGTGAATACTACATTGGGGGCCTGCTGCACCTCAGGGGAGGAGAAGAGAAAGGAAACACGGGGGTAGTTTAATACAATGAATATGACATTGAACATGGTGTTTTGATTTCTTAATTTGTTCATTTAGCATTTCAACATTGTGGGTGACACATGTATAAAACAGACTGTGCACCTACTTTAAATTGTACAAAGATAAGAAAGGTCATGTGGATTACTTCTTGTATAATCTAAGTATTGTTGTGACTACTTAACATAACTTATTACCCAGGCACTTTGCCCTGCTTCTTGGTGGCTGATGGAAGAGTTAGGGTATAAGGTTCCTTGCCTCTGCGTATGCAACATAGACTCGTGTGCACAACTGCGTGCCTACTTTATTATTTTATACATGTGCTGTGTCTTTACATGTGTTTAATATTTGATTTTTTCTTAAATAGTTTTTGCAGACATTAGTGAATTGTGTGGTTAAAATGCAAGTTATGAGATTTGAACAGTACTGGTTTTGCCAATAAACTTGATGACCTGGACACCTACTTGTACTGTTGAGCTGACTATTACACACAATACCATATATTCTGAAGGTGAGTGTTTTTTTGGCACTGATTGTTGTCAAAGAGAGGCTTTAATTACAGTGATACTCGGATGCCAGAAGACACTGTATGCACACTTGTCTACTGACAACCTCACAATGACCATTGTTCTTATAAATGTCTGCACTTGGTAACTTACATAATTTATGATATTGGCCAAAAATGTACAAATAACTCGAGGAGAATCAGAGCACTTTATCGATTAGCAAGATAATTATGTGCCAGGGAGATTGTTCATTAATTATTATTTTTTATCTGCAAGGTGTGGATGCAATGCATCATTCTCTGGAAAGTTGTGCTCGTTAACCCATTGCCCCTCTGGCACTTTAGGACACCCCGAGTTGACAAGTAAAATCGTCTGGCATCTCTTTCCCAGGAGGCAATGTTTTAATACACTAATAATTATGTAGATTTAGCCAAGCCTAAAAGCGGAGCTCCTGTGTTATTTTGATCCAATCAGAAACCAGTACCTGGTCAACGGTGAACTTAAGAAAAAAAAAGAAAGCAGATGACCTCGATCTGCAAGGTGTGGATGCAATGCATCATTCTCTGGAGTGTTGTGCTCATTAACCCATTGACCCCTCTGGCACTTTAGGACACCCCGAGTTGACATGTAAAATCGTCTGGCATCTCTTTCCCAGGAGGCAATGTTTTAATACACTAATAATTATGTAGATTTAGCCAAGCCTAAAAGCGGAGCTCCTGTGTTATTTTGATCCAATTAGAAACCAGTACCTGGTCAACGGTGAACTTAAGAAAAAAAAAAGAAAGCAGATGACCTCGATCTGCAAGGTGTGGATGCAATGCATCATTCTCTGGAGTGTTGTGCTCATTAACCCATTGACCCCTCTGGCACTTTATGACACCCCGAGTTGACAAGTAAAATCGTCTGGCATCTCTTTCCCAGGAGGCAATGTTTTAATACACTAATAATTATGTAGATTTAGCGAAGTCTAAAAGCGGAGCTCCTGTGTTATTTTGATCCAATTAGAAACCAGTACCTGGTCAACGGTGAACTTAAGAAAAAAAAAAGAAAGCAGATGACCTCGATCTGCAAGGTGTGGATGCAATGCATCATTCTCTGGAGTGTTGTGCTCATTAACCCATTGACCCCTCTGGCACTTTAGGACACCCCGAGTTGACATGTAAAATCGTCTGGCATCTCTTTCCCAGGAGGCAATGTTTTAATACACTAATAATTATGTAGGTTTAGCCAAGCCTAAAAGTGGAGCTCCCGTGTTATTTCAATCCTATAAAAAACCGGTACCTGGTCAGCAGTCAACTTACAAAAAAAAACAGCTGACCTTGATCAACTTTAAACTGGAGCCTGCAATATGGTCAAAATGATACTGGTCAGCCAATACCTTGTTTTGACGGGTGTCAATTAACCATAACGTGGATGTCCAATATCAAAGATCTTCCCGCCTAAACAACGCAGGTTTCAGCACAGAGAGGTGGATGTATGGACAGTCGTACAGTTACCCAAACCAAATTTGCTCTCACAGAATAGTTACCATAATAATAATTGTTTTCTTAAAATATGACTGGTCATGTAATTTTTTTATCTTCTTGAGCATTGTTCAATGATAGTGACCAGTTCATGTTAGTAATTAAGATGTCAGTAAGTGGAATTAGCCTGAAAGCTAAGTAAGACACAATTTTTAAGGTGTTTCCGTGGTTTTTCATTGTGCAACCCTACTTTGCATAATTTCTTGCGTAATTGGCGCTCGCATTAGCTCTCGCATATTGATAAAATGGCGGATTTTCAGTGACGCCAAGCTTCATCTGTCAAGAAATGGCTATTTTCTCCTGATCGAGCATGGTGGCCCCCCTATATAACGGTGTTCTGTACTTGTAATAGGTACATGGAAAACATATGTTAAGGAGAAAAAAAGTTGGATAGTAGGAGTTGTAGTATTTATATATAAATGAAGTGAAGCTGCCTTTGGAGCCAGCCACTGAGTGTGAGGTAATGATGTAGCGGTGCAATTTGCTTACATTTCTTTGCAAGATTGAGCAATTTGAAATTACTTCACCGAAGGATTTCAGCCCAGACAAACAAGTAGGCTCAAGTTTTCAGTAATATTCATTAGCTTTTGCTAATGAAAACAATTTTTCCGGTTGATCAAGTTTCGAATGCTTCTCGCATACTTTGGTAAAAGACACTTAGAATAGGTCAGGCAGCGCGAAAACAAGCACAGTGACCCCATCTGTTTTTGCATTTATTTAATGTCCGGTTGATGAATATAAATGGTCCCTAGTTTGACAAAGATCTGGATAGTGCGTCATTTTCAAGGGAATTACCTGAATTGTTTACATGTATATTATGCAAGTCCTCTTAAAAGAGTTGTTTGCCTTTATGATCCTCCAAGATGCTTTCTTTCAATTTTATTAGCAATAACACTTGCACTACACAATACAAATATTTTTAAATCAATACTGCCTGCAATACTACTTACATGAAAATGATATACTTTACTCATGTAACACTGAAAAAGACTACCAGACGAGTAATTACTAAATAAAGTTTTAAAAACACAAAGTGTTTACATGTAATAAGAAGCTTTATTTTTTTGTATATATAAAATTATTGTTCTCCTGATTTTGATCTGCATTTTTGGAAACATAGCTTGTCGTGAACTAAACATATTCATTCACCAAACTTGTTTTTATTCTTATTGTTGGAGTTGACGAACAGTTAGTATTTGAATTTTCCCTATAATAATGACATGGCTAAGTGCTAAACAATGGCGAGAAAAGCGAAATGTAAACTTCAAAGGTTGACTTTGATTCCACTGTGGAAGCAATGCCAGTCTTGAAATTTTGCCCAGAGAGATTTTAATAGCTTATGTACATTCAATAAATAGGTGTGAGAGAGTGTGATTGTCAGAGGGGAAAAAAAGGGCAGTTTCTTTATTTCATATAATAAGCTGCTTCTAGGTAGCATGTAATGGATGATTTTATGTTGGAACATGGTCCGTTTAGTTTCCATTATTACTGTACATTCAAGGGTAAAAGGTAAACCTTGTTTAAATCGTTTTTTTCTAAACCTTCTACAAGTTTCTTTTCTACTATAGGGGTTGGTAACTTTTCTAAAGATAGAAGCTTTTCATACAAGGCTTTGCATGTCAGCGAATCAGTGCAGAGCATGGTTGTTTGTTGGAATTTAAACATTTCTCCCTAGAAGATTGAACAACAGAAATACCTGTAATGCTATGATATTGTATCTTATTATCACTTATTTTCGCGATTTTCGCAAGTCAAAAAAATTCGCGAAATTAAAGTCCCGCGAAAAAAAGTTGCCGCGAAAATTAAAGACGCGAAATTTATAGACCTTTATAAAATCCTTTATTTAAGCTTTCCGTTTGCTAGGAGTTTACATTCAAGTAAGACGGCTCAAATTTCAGTTCAACGCATGCCCTTATTCCTCATCATCTGACTAATCTTGCTGAATTAGTTCCTGTAACACTTCCTCAGTACAAGAGAAAAAAGCGAATTATTCGAGAAATCTCCCTTGGCAAATGACCAATGGTGCAGTAGGCGAGCCGTCCAGGTAGTCGCTTCATCTTGGCTATAGCATAGCGATCAAAAGGATTTTTTCTTTCGTGGCAGCACCTCAAAACCTCACCAACAATAGGGCTCCCATTGGCAAAGGCATTATTGCTCCTAAAGTGATCTGTATTCCCTGAAAAGTGGCTATGTGGTAGAGGAAGATAATTATCTAACGATCTAGAAATCCCTCAAGCAGCCAGAACAGATGTTTCAGAGGCAGTTGTGTTTCCTTTGGAAGCCTTTTGAGAAAGCAGCTACTTTATTAATTATTAACAGAAACCCATAAGAGTTGAAACATGTAACGGCCCCTTGTGTGCTGGGAAACAAGCTTCCGAATATTCAATTTGCTAAGTACCATATTTGGAGCAACAAGAGCGAGAGGTTTCCAAATATGGTACTTAGCACTGAAACATTCAACCAATCAGTTCACACTGAATATTCGGAAGCTGTGAACGCGCGTTACATGTTTCAACCCTTAAGGGTTTCTGTTATTAATTAATTAAGAACTCTTTTTCAACAGACCTTTTAGGGCAAGGTGTCATTCTTGCTCCGTGCAACCCTCCTGGAAGCAAGCACTGGTTCCTTGTTTCATCAGTTCCCCAGGGAAAGTTAATAGCAGCCCTTGAAAGCAAAGCAGGAGATTTTGTAAAGTTAAAGTGCCCCTATGACCAAAAAATCAATTCATATTTTTCTTTGGATTTCAAAACTATGTTAACAAAACACTAAGTGACCCACGTTTTAAGCCTTGATTTCAAAGACACCTCTTTATTTTAACTGTAATTTTCCTATTTAATGGTCCGCCATTACTAACATTATGTTCTTGAGAGAGCTGGATCGAGGGAAAAATGACGTCAAAGGCTCACTAGTTTAAGAATGCAATACGTGTGTACGCCGCAGAATTAATATGCAGCACGGGGGTTTTGGGCTTTCAGACTTTTAAACTCGCGTATTGCATATATAATAAGCTGCGTTCACACGCTGAAATTTTAAGCTAGTGAGCCTCTGACGTCACTTTTCCCTGGATCCAACCGTCTGAGGTCCAATCGGTCAGTTTTGAACGTGAGTAATGGCGGACCGTGAAATCCAAAACTTACACTCAAAGTAAACGGCCTTTGGATAAAAAACTAAGCTCAAAATTTTGCCAGTCAGGTGTTAAGCAAACACACTTTCAAAATCTGAAAGAAAAAAGGAAGTGGTTTTTTTATCACAGGGGCACTTTAAGAAGTTGTAAACACAGAGTACTAAAGGCGTTCGATTCCGTCCCTGGTATCCAACTCGAAAAAGTTACCAGAAAATTTGCCGTTTGGTTTCAGTGTTCTACATAACACCACAGTTAAAATATTAACGAGAACTCGACGAAGAGGTAAATCTGCGACTAAATTTTGCTGTATGGCGATGTTTATTTCAAGCTTCTTACTTATGCAAATTTTTGACAGAGAATATTAAATTACAAAAACACATTCCGCTTAAAGGTCGTTAAAAAGCTTTATTTTTGGCCGTTCATGTGGACGAAAAATGTCGCAAAAACCTTATCCAGCGTAAAATTTATTGAAACAAACAAAATATTTGCTATTAGAGGAGAAAAAACCCTTCCTTCTTAAATGCGTGCGTGCAAACAAGAAACAACAGCAATTAAATAAATTTCAGTCTCGCATTTCAGGATCTTAAAACACTTTTCGATAAAACCTTGACCGTGAATAATGAAGCACAAAAGAGACAACAAGCTCTCCAATTTTTTGTTTTTTACCTGAAGACTGTGCAGACTTGAGTACAAAATACATGTAAATTGCTAAACAACTGAGATACAACTTCAGTAAACACTGATAATTCAAGGCGTTCCATTCCTTTTAAACCCATACAGAATTTGCCATTTGGTTTCAGTGTTGCACATAACAGCACAGTTAGCCAAATAACATTGGAAAAAAAGCTCGCTTTGTGATAACATCCGACGGCGAAAGATGCAATTGTTGTCGAAGACCATTACTCGTAGCTTAGAAGATTCCAGAGTATATATTTTTCACTGCCTGTCTTGTTTATCCAATTGACTTTCCATTATTGTGCTCCATAAGGGTATATTTTGTTTAAAGATCCATTAAAACGCCATTCGCGTGACAATGACTTTCGACGCCATTGCAGGTGAAGATAAATATTCTGTGTCCACCGGACAAAATCTACCCATTTCTACTACCCCGTGAAACCGACCAAACAGACCTCCAGAAGACTCTACGCACAAAGACACTACTTAGCAGGGGAGGGATAGGGAAAACTTTTTCCGACACGGAAAAGAAAGAAAGAAAAAAATAATAATAACACGGACAAATGAAACGCAGATTCCGACTGGGTTTGGCAACCCAGTACTAATACCTTTCGTGAGAACAAAAGGCACTTGGTCTAATTATCAACTAGACGCTTCATAAAGCGTACAGTGGGTTGCCTGTGGTACACACAAAAACAGAAGGTACTGAATTGGGTGGTATTGAACTGCAGGGTTCCAGTTAATTTTTTTTAAGTGGGGGGCATTAAGACCATTTGAGGGTCACCCACATGTCGCGCCAGCAGAGGCCCTTTGGCTCACACGTTCACACCTTAAATTGTTTTGTAATATCCTGTCCCATTTTGAGGTCTTTTAGTTTTTTAAGCTTTGGTAATAAATCCAGTTTAAAGGTAACGAAACACGCTCTTGAGAAAAATTCACTCGTTTCTTCTTTAAATAAATAGTCTACAAAAAACTGCAACTGCAAATTGCTCTGACGGACGTTTTCCAGCATGTCTTGCAGTTGCACTAAGCAAACGTTTATTGCACACACTATGAAAGGACTGAAGGTGTTGTTTCAGTTTCATAACTCCTCATATTGTTAGCCTAATCTGATGCCAGGTCAAAACATTGCTTGGCTTTATGTTTGCACCAAAAAAATACCGTAAAAGCCAGGAGTTAACAGAAAAAGACAAGCCAAAAGACAGATGAAGGAAAAAATAACATAGTTTTTATATATAGCTCTGAATCGAATTCTCAAGATTAATGACAATCGATCGTAAAAACACGAATATTTCTGCAGTCTGTGACTTTTATGATGTTTTGTCAAAAGGAAAAAGTTAATCACATGCTAGGCAATCATAAAGGTGCACGTGATCACCTTGTGTCAACTGAATGAACTACGGGAAAGAATGTTAATCGTTCGTCGTTTTCAGAGCAAAACAACGTCTTTGGTTTTTTAATTTGTTGCAATATTTAACAGAATATTTACATTTCATCTGTCGGGTCAGGAAGCCTTCTCTGTCGGGTTCCTGAGAAACGTGTCTAATTTGACTTCAGGGTGAACTATTTACACAATCGCGAGGTTGAGCGGCCATGTAATTTAAAATCTGAACATCTATGAGATACAAAAACAGACTTGCGAATTATCGCAAATCGCAATGCTTACAATGCTGACAAGCACAAAAGCAGAAGAAATGGTTAAATAATTATGAAGTTCGTTACTATCTTAATGTTTTTGTATTAGAGTAAATGGATATATTGTCACGCAAATGATGTAATTTCATGACACTCAAAAGTCGCAAAAAGCGTGAGTTTCCTGTAAACAATCTTCGCACTAGCATCATTTGTCAGAGAGAAAAATTCCTGTCTCGTCGCGTATCACATTTCAAAACACGTATGCAAATTTGTTAACTCATTTTCACCGCGTCCCGATTCCCGCGAAATTTTTCTTTTTTCAAATATTAACGAAAATATTATTTCGCGTCAAGCGTTGCATCTTTTTTTGTTAAATAACCTCTAAAATAAAGATTTTTTAACGAACTATCCGTAGATATTTTTTCATAAATTTAATATTCTCTGTCAAAATTTGCACATCAATCAAACAAAAGTAGCAACACACGCAACAAATTTAGTCGCATTATTCTCATGCTTAACACAGGAACTTTTAGTTATCGTGAGAAATCTTTCTCTATTCGTTAGCAATTATCCTTTCAAATTTCAGAGAAATCGACCGGTCCGCGAATATTTTACGAGTTTTTTTCAATGGGATGGGATTTTTTTCAATTTCGATGGGATTTTTTTAAAAGGCCAAGTGGATGTTATGCATAATCGGGCGATCAAGTTGCGCGTGTGACCCGTTATAAATATTTTTTCACAAAATGTTTCCGAATCGTTGAGTACAGAAGACAAGAATATCATTCTAAAAGTTTATTCTACGCGAAAAGTAGGTCTGGAGGTAATTTTGAGAGTTTAAATCAAGTTAACGGCAGACGATAAACACAAACTCACGAGGCACACAACAGAAAGACGATAACCTCATTTTGACACGAAAATGCTTTACTATTGCCATAAAAACTATCTAGTTAAGCTCGCATATTACAACATGATGAATTCATAAAGGCCACCTTTTCCAGCGAAATATGTTTTGAAACAAACAACATGTTTGCTATTAGAGGCAAAAACCCCTTCCTATTTCATTACATGCGTGAAGACAAGAAACTCAGTCGTGTCAAATTACCCTAAACAAGCTGCCAACACACTCCGTGTCAAAAACGCAACTAAATCAATTTCCCACCAGTGTTCAGCATCAAACCCTTTACTTGAATTATCAAGCAAAAAGTGGGCAACAAGCTTTCCTTCAAATAATTTTTGACTAACAAGATTTAGTGATTTTCCAATTGTTACCGGAAGACTGTGCAGAATTGAGTACAAATAACTTATAAATAAGCCAGCCAACAGAGATCACAGATCCAAGTTGTTCAATTCCTTCTCTGTCTTTGTTAAACCCATAAGTTACTTGAGAATTTTCCATTTGATTTCAGTGTTGTACAAAACACCACACTTGGTACAATATTAGAGCTACAGCTCACTTTGATTACGGCTCGACGAGCGAAAGATTGTTGTCGAAGTCCAATACTCGTCGCTTTTAAGATTCCAGATATTTATTTTTCACCGCCTGTCTTGTCGAACGCACTCCCTAATCAGCGATTACTCCTAGTTACTAACTTATGTTATACGTCTGCATTACATGTACCTATATGAATTTGTGTAAGTGATTCAAAGTATATTGGTTGTAAGTGTGCATCAATTAACCCTCTATCTATCATTATTCTAACTCAACAAATAAGCTAACAACTATTTGATATAATAGAATAAAATTTATTCATGTCACTAAAATAATTATTGTTTTAATTAAGGTTATAGTCAATTGAGATACCTTCTATTTCAAAGCAGGTGTCTCAATTGACTATTATAATTATTAACTAAAAAAGATAATAAATAAGTTTAAAGTTCAGTCAGTTTTGGGAGAGGACACTTATTTTCCAGCGTGAGAAACCCAGTAAAGCGTTATGTTGGTCATACTTCAGAAGGTCAATAATATATGAATAAACTTTTCGAGAGAGGTCTTGAGCTGCCTTTGAAAACTGTCATCCTAGCACGTGGCGATTTGGTGGTGGCGAGTCTTCCTGGTGGCGAGGCGTAATTTGTATTTCGATCGATCAGTTGGCGCATTTCCCGGTTTTCAAAACTTCTCGAAACCCCGCACTATAAAAGCTTCGTTCTCTCATAGTGATTCCAACATTCATACGCTCTTCAGCGATTTGTGAGAGAAATCTCAAGTAAACCACCCACTGTTGAATGGTTTGTGACTTAATTTTTTTTTACAGGTGCGACCTGCCAACCGCAAGCACTTCACGCGGCACAAATAACTTCGAAATGAAACTGTTGAATATTTTGTCGATAGACACCATTCCACACTATTGCTGTGCCGGTGAGTGCTATAATAGCTCTGACTAGAGTCACCAAAGCAATACGAGATGAGCCTTGGTGGCGAGTCTTGTGGTGGCGATTTGGTGGTGGCGAGATGACTCTTGGTGGTGAGTTTGCTGGTGGCGAGGTGACCATAAACCGATCGAGCGGATGTATACGCAAGGCGAGTCTTCCATTTATAAAAATTAACACAGCTTCCACTAAGTAATGTCTTTTTAAAGACTTTTTACTACTGACGTAAGGCAAAGTACTTCAAAGAACTGAAATCGCTACAATCATTTGTTATGTAGGAAACCCAATAGCTAAAAAGTGATGAAACTAATTTCAAACAAGTAACAATATTTACAGACGACTTAATGATTTAGTACAACTGATGTAAGACAAAGCACATTAAAAAACTGAAGTCGCTATAATAATTTGTTATATAGAAAATCTAATAGCTAAAACGCGACGAAGCTAATTTCAAATAAATAACAATTTTCATGTCACATTGCAATTGACGTAAGGCAATAAACTTTAGAAACTAAAAATCGCTACAGTAATTTAAAAAGGTAGACCAACAGGAAGGAGACCACATGGTGCTGAAAACCCATGTATCTGCCGCATACTGGACAAGCTGTTGGAGAAGAGGCGTCGTTGTCTGGACTCTGAACCGTTGGAAGATAAGTACGATGTTCGTCTCTGGCTGGAAATAGCGTGACACTGGCCCGTCAAATAACTAACCAATGTTTGGTTGATGTGCGATTGCATGTTCTGTGTATGTTGTGACTATTTTAAGTGGTTAACCTTGCGTTGGTATTTGGACATTTCATGCTACTCACCTCACGGTAGTCTCGTTTTTTCTTGCCGGACATTAGCACAAACAAGAGGGAGACTTGTTTCGCTAGGTCACCGCTTTTGACAAACGCATTGATGGAAAACAGTTGGGTGAAAGGATGGCGACAGAGCTTGAAGGTGCCGTCCACGTACCAAGTCTTGGCTCGGCATAGGTGATCCAGCTGCAAATTGAACGTGGCGAGAATTGTAAAAAGCTTATGACAAAAAAAGTTTAACATGCATGCTACACGTTCTAACAATGACTGTTTAACTAATGTCTTGTGCTCTCGCGTGGTCCCATAGTCTTAGCGGAGTCTCCTTTAATTATGGTATGCTTATTAAACAAATTGAAAAATAGCCATACCTAATTCCTGATTCTCCATCTCCTATGAATCGGGAATGTCGAACAAATCCATGGTCGCATCCATATCTTCGTCATTGGTTGCACTGAACTCTCTATTTTACGGTCAGGATCGAAATCGCAGCAATGTGATTGGAAGATATTGTTGCTGTCAACTGCTCTTTGTTAGGGAGGCATATAATTTAAAAAGTCTTGAGACAATACCCTATTGAAGTTGAAAAACTCTCACCTCCTTTCCTGCGTGCCGCACAAGCAACGTTAATGAGTTCGCATTGTTTGATGGCGTTTTTGATTCAGTTCTGTTAACAGAGATATTTTGTAGCTTAAGCAGCTCAAACAACTCAACAAGGATCGAAATTTACCGCGGATCGTCGACGACTTCCATCAAGGTGATACAGACTTTGATTCTTCCGTCATAGAGTGCACGTGTTTCCTATTTCATTGTTTGCCACTGACTACTGGCCTGATAGACGCCTTTTGGCTACTAATTTGTCTGACCAACGAGGCTGAGCGCTTTTGTCCAGAAGTTTATTCCTTCCTTCCTTTCAGTGTGGATTAAACGGATTCAGAACGTTTTTCATGCCTTGGCAATAGAAAAAACCAGGATTGTATCATGAAATGCTGATTGCTTCCACTACGTACGTCAAGGGCCGTGAGTTAGTCCAGCGTGTAACTTACTTTACCTTTAATTTTAGATACATAAAGCAGACAAACTCAGTAAAGTTTAACTTAAAAAATTAAGCAACCACATGGTGGCGAGATAACTCGTCTTGGTGGCGACTTTGATTGTATATTGGTGGCGAGTTTGCTAGTGGCGAGTCTTCCTGGTGGCGAGATGACTAGCTACCCATTTATAAAATGCTTGTGAGTAATAAAATTAAGAAACGGTCCAGATAAGAACGATAGCAACAACGGCAACGAACATGTTGGAATTCAATTGGTATGCAAAAAGGTGATAACTTTTCTATTGTCTTTACTTACTTCTGATTGGCTTAAACAGCAAACGGTTAACAAAACTTCATAAAGCAGTATTATATTCATCCTTACTTTCCAACCATCTTCCATCTTTCATCTGGTCTCAGTTTAAATGAATTCCACAGAAATCGTATGTGGGGAACATGTAAAATTGTAAACGTTTCTTGGCTTTTGTTTTCAACTCTTGTGATTGGTCAAAATCTTTTAACACAAAAAAGCACCCTTTCAAAGTGGGCTGTAAATGAATTTTATTGCGTTAACTGCCTTCCTGTAGGTTTATGCATTCTCTGTGTAAAAATGATAACATTCCTATGTGGGGAAAGCCCCATTGCCGCATAACAAAGGAAATTGCTATCCACCTTACACGGATCATTACTTAATAGTAAGCAAGAGTTGGCGGCGTGTGAGACATATTGACAAGCAGGGAGTAAATATAGGACACACGAACCAACTTTTTAAAGACATTGTAAGTAAATTTTAAATTTTAACGTTCTCCAGTTGTCATATATACAAGAGAGAAAAGTTTGTAGATTAAAGTAAACTGATGATAGCGTGAGTAATACCAAACACGTCAGGGAGTTAATGATAGGTATGAAAACAGGGGAAGCAGTAACAAAGTAGAGACAATAATAAACTAGAATATAAAGTCACTGAAACAGGAGGTCTCTAAGTTCAGCACATTCGTTTTCTACAAATACACGTAAGGGATTTGTTTTCGAAACATCGCTCTTCAAATTCAAAACAGCATATCATTTTTTAAAATTAAAATTAAAGACTGGCTGGGCTTATGTGACAACAAACGAGCACAGTAGTAGTTGAATACAATTAATTTGAGAGTGATATGTGAACACACTACTGTTTGCATTTGGCAAAAGTAGAATCGCAGAAAAGCATATAGCTGCCTGAAATGGTTACGAATACATAACCGGAATCCCCGCCCTTTGACTTAAAATGAGGGCATGTTAAACACACGGCCTGTACAACTTACCCTTTTAATACTGCTGCTTCGTGGCTTTACTTTATTATGACTTATTAGCTGTGAAACAGGAACCTAAACACTTCTGTTTGCTTGAATTCCTGTATTCTTTAGCGAGTGCGTCGAGTCAGTACCTCACAAAAAAATAACGGGGTCTTTTCTGCTGTCTCGATAATTTCTCAAGGTCTTTCATGCAATGCCACAAAAATCCAAAATAAACTGTTAAACAGCTTAAGGTTGGTAGGTAGTACTCACATCTCTCTCCATTCCCGGACTTGTTCCTGAAAATTGAAGAAGAAACGGGTTGAATTTTTTGTTTATAGGTTAGGGATTTGACTTCATGTCATTTCAAAAGACGGTAACAGGCTATCGATCTTCGGCAAAGTGCACGTTGAAGGATGCGTCCCATGTCACGTGTTTAGGAGGGAGGGTTTTTGCGCTCCGGTTTTCCACTTCAGATTTTCAAATCACGTCCATCGGGTGGAAAATTCTGTCGACAGTCAAGCGAAGCATTTATTCTCGCTGTTCAGAAGAAACATTTGTTCGTTGCAGGGCTCGAAATAATTTCCGGAGAGTCTCCGGACATGATGACCGGCCAAATTCATTTTAGCTTGGTCACGTACCGTTTCTGGCCTGTCAAATTATATAAAATAAATAACTCTTAAAACAGGGGTCCATGAACCAAAACTGATGTTATATATTTCCAAAAAAGTTGTTGCTTAGAGCTTATAGCACTTTAAAGGACTCATCGTCAACAACGGTTCATGTTGCATTTCATCCAGGATTTCAGATCAAAGTTCTGCAAATGACAATACACAGCGACTTGCTACAACTGAAACAACTGAACAGCATGTAAATTTTAATTTATTTCATTTTCAAAACGATCAAGTGTGACCGGTCAACATGACCGGCAAGACGAAAGGTTGACCCGTCAACTCCCAAATCAGTTCGGACATTGTCTGTTGGCCGGCCGTTATTTCGAGCCTTGCGTTGGTGCTTTTACTCGTTTCTGTTATCGCTTCTTACTAATGTTACTACTTCTTTATATCTAGTCGAACCAACTCATAGGTCCTTCGACAGTTTTCGACAGGAGACCTCAACGTTGCGAGGTGCTTTCGAGGTTTCTGAATATTAAAGTACATCGATTCTAAAGTTTGTCAGCGAAACACTTGACGTGATTTTCAATTGATGGAACTCTTTATTTTGCTTTTGATAACTTATCTGACACCTTCAGCACTGCATCTTTGGAACGTCTAATTCACTTCAGTGATCTGTCGAATAACGAAAACTAAAACACTAATCCTGTGGTGTAATAGTTTATTGTTATCTCACTCCACTATATTGTCAGGGTTACTGCTTCAAGTAGTGAATTGTTTTCCATTCAATTACCTTGTTCTTGGTAAGCGAATTGCAGGAAAACAACCAGCTGTCACTCCTCGAGTCGACTGTTGTGGGAAAAGCACATGTATCGCGTGCCTTGCAGGGGCACCCAACGTCAATTTTCGGAAAATATCTGTTCGGAAGACGATTTGAGATCTAGAATTTTCGGAACATTTCTTTTAAAATTTCTTGCTTGCTTGCCTGCCTGTCCTAGGATTTTCGAACATCTAAAATATGGTATAATTGCCCATTTTTAATGGGTTTTGACCCTAAAAGGAATTTTCGGGAGCCTTTTTTCTGGCTGAAATTTTCGAAAAGGTAAGTTTTGATCCCTGTAATTTTCGGATCAGTAGATTTTCAACTAGAAAATTCGAACAGATGAAAATTTTTAGGGGATAAAAATATGCCTATATCTGCCGTTTAAATACTAAAATACGTTTAACAATGCTAGGTTTAAGTGGTTTGCACTATATTCTCGTTGGGTGGCCCTGTGCCTTAAACCAACCCAAACCGAGCGGGCCTTAAACTAACACGTAGGTTTCCCAAACGAAGCCGAGGTCATGCAAAATGTGTCACAACGTGGACGTCGCGGTCTCGAGACGGACTCACTGTAAAGCGAATTTTGTTCAAGTAAACTACACTATTGCTACCTTTGTGGACATTTAATAGGGTAATGCTAGCGCTGAGGATCTCGTGGTATTAAGTTCACGTAAAATATCCTACAAGTACCGCTTTTTCATCCAAAATAATTTTGGGGCGGAATTGTGGTTGCCTTTGAAAGTTACTTTCAGATCGATGAACCCTTGCACCTGGTAGATGTTCAAGCGAGTGCAAATTTGAGCAAGGTGGTGCGCAAGTCTTGTGCCCACATGAAAGGATTTTATAAATGATTAAGATCCGTATTTGACGTGATTTGGGAGTGTTGCGTTTATGGAAGCAATACTAGAGGGTACGATACCTCTACTGATTATGTGTAAATTGGTGCTCACTTTAGGTGATGACTGTGTTAAAGGAGCGAGTTTTTGTTAACAAAGTTGTTCACATCGAGATGTTGATAGGGAATTTCCTGGGTTGCGATATGATCCTCAAGCTGGTTATGTGTAAATTAGTGGTCTCCAAACGGCGATGACCGGACTTGATTTGTTTGCCGCACAATTCACCGCAGGTGACGCACGTTTCCCGCGCTTCGAAATTAGATAGTTACCCACGTGATCCATCAAAGCTTCTTTGTTTCATGGCTTCCACTTATGGTTCCTGACTTATCTGTGCTTCGCATTCAACCTCGTCCCCCCGATAGCGACTGACTCAATGAAGTCGGAGACTCGAGAGGTAGAAGTTTTCCTTCTGTTGATATTAAAGCTGTGGATCCTATCTTGACGTCATGCAATTTTATGTGATTGTAGCAGACCTTCCAACTCTTACGATTTGGTCGTGACACTCACGATTTCAGGAGTCACCTCACGGTCTCACAATAAATACAATCTCTATCAGATATAGCCTAAAATAAAAAGTATAGTATTTGCGGAGTTTCTTGTCATTGGAATTCTGGGCCGAGCCAAAAAAACCTCAATCTGATGTCCAATTAGAGCGCTAAGTAACCTGGGAAGGCTTTGTTTCATGTGTTTAAAATGGTGGAACGACAACCCTGGCTCCAGAGGTTCGTTAAAAATTCATTATCTCTGAAAAACCAAATCTGAATTTCTTTTTTCCACTCGGCGTGCTCGCCGCGGCATTTGCCTCCTCCAAACGAAAAAAATAACCTCTGTGAGTTAGAGCGGTTTTCAATTGAGTCTGGTAAAACAAATACTAAAGTATTTACTTCGGCCAATCACAGCAGGTACACACAGCGCAATAAACCAATCCAAATTCGTAGCAATTCCGTGTAACTTGCCCAAAGCACGGGAAAAATCGCACGTCCCAAGTTGTGATTGGTTTTTGTTTTCCATCTCAATGGCGCGACATTTTTAAACCAGTCATTAAGTGTAGCAATTACAATTGCGTAATGACTTTCGACAGTCATTTGAAAACTCCTCTAATGCTGAAAAGACACCAATTATGGCGGGTTGAACACTACTAGGCATTGTTAGCATTTATATTCCTTTGTTTTAAACCATTTTTGCAAATCTCACCATTTGAGACCCAAATCTCAAGATTTTTTGGGGTAAATTTTTCAAATCTCAAGATTTGGGGTCCTTTGATGTTGGAAGGCCTGTCGTATTCTCAAACATTAAATACAATTCTGAAAATTATCCAAAAGGCAACAATGCCTATTGGAAGTTCTACCGAGAGAGCTTTTAAGTGGCCCGACATTGGGTTTTTCTGAAGCCAACAAGGATCATTTTGCGAACAGTAGTACTTTTGATAAATTCAAAAGTGCTGATAAACAGTTATTAAGTTTAAGCACCCATTTTAAAACGGTTAGCTCTCAATAGCTGTGTGACTCGCATGTTGACTCGCATGGCTCGCCATGTTGGCTCGCATGACTCGCAGTCATGGCTCACATGGCTTGCTGGCTCGCATATTGTCCTAATTCAAACAACCTCTTATTGCACTAATTTGAATTGGAAGCTGTAAATTTGGATATTGCCTGGCCCCTACTGTGTTTTACTTTCGGTATTTAAGCCGAGCTAATTTGGACAGACACATATAACAATTTTGAAATGTACTCGTGCAGGAAGCCAAGGAGCGATTTATTACTTCCATTTTATCAACCTGGGGCCAGTTGCTCGAAGCCTGGTTAGCGCTAACCGTTGGTTAAGAGGTATCAAAACCTATAGGTTTCCATGGTATTTAAAGCTGGTTAGCGCTAACTGCGCTTTGAGAAACCCGGGCCTGGAGGTGACTTAAAACCCAAACTGTGCCCGAGGTTTCGAGAACGGTCAGAGGCCCGCAGGCCGAGGGCCGTACTCGAGACAGAGGGCACAGTTTTTCCCAATACAGACCCACCATGCAAGGCCAGTAAATAGCATTTTTATTTATTTCTAAATTCTATTTTTAGAAGGTAGGAGAAACTATTAAGAAAAACTGGAAAAGTCATGTTTTTATTTTACACATTGTCTCATCAACGTGTCAACAAATGTACAATAAAATAAATTGGTCAGGAATATTTTTACACTGTGTGAATTTTTGCTTTCAAAAGTCAACAAACTTGGCGAAATGTAGAAGAAGCCATTTCAATGTTTTTTCAATTCGCGACTTCACTTTGCGCTTAGCGTCATTGGTTACCATGACCGTGGTCAGGAGATAGGAAATACTGCTCGCTCCCGGAACCAATCAGATTGCAGGATTCTCAGGATACCGCCCGCTCACCATCAAGGAAATAAATAATATGAATTATTAAATACAAATGCTAATACCAATATCAATTAATATAAATATAAATTAAGATTCTTGATTTATTTTATTACTTATTAATATTAATCCATTCTATAATTTACAACTGTTAATAGTAAAAGTCAACACATTCATAATATATGAAAGGGAGTAACTTGGACACTTCAGGACCCCGTAAAAAAAACAAAAAAAACAATGTTATGTAAAAGCTCCTGTTATGTCGACTGATATTTGCCACAGGCGTTGGTTGGGTGCTCAGATGAAAGGGCGTGGCTATGCAGAATTTGCTATGGTAAACTTTATATAATATTGTTATGGGTTCGTGAGACCGGCTGAGCATTACTCAAACTTTCTTGCTGATGGTATCAACAACAACCAACGTTTACTAGCAATCCCATAATTATACAAGAATGGCACTGTTGGAACTTGTGAAATAAAATAAATTGGCATCTGGAAAATGAATCAAGTTATACAACATGCAGTGAGAGTAGCTTTCGTCATCCTGTAGCTTCAAAAATGGTATGTCCTATTTGTTTAGAAATAAAGGATCAACACTGGAAAAAATGATTTGATCTGCATCCTGCATATTCGGAAAGTGTTTAAGATAATTGCTTATTTTTTGGAATATTGATTCTTAAAGGTCTGCGTAATGGAAAAGATGGCTAGAAGGAAACTGGGATTCATCTTCAGCATCACTTTATAGCCAGCATTGTCCATGTCTTTCTTCTTTGGAAGCCTAAGGTCGTGCATCTCTACCAGCTTCTTTATGTAATTGTGATTTCCTGTATGATTTACAGGTATACCTTCGACATTGTTTCATATTTTTGTGTCTTTGTTAAATCAAGAATAGAAGTTTAGTTCTGTGTTTAATCAAACAAGCTATGCAGACTGTACAGTTGGGTCTTAAAGGAAAAATATACCAGTAGAATAAAATATAAAAGAAGTCAATGTGCAAGGCTATACATACAGAAAATAATTATTACTATGATCATAAAAACGAATCCTTGTGGTAAATGATCATTTTCCTGTGAAGGACAAAACAAAACTGATGAGTAAGGGAGCTTTCTGGAGTCTTGTGTATTAATGACTACTGATGGTGATGATGATGATCATAATAAAATTTATATAAGTGTCAAGTGTATTTAGCTCAGAGGCACTAATTGGGGACACTGTAAATTGAAATCAACTCAAATTGATGCAAATCAAATCAAATGGTTGGTTGACTTTTGAGAAGAGAGAATGGTAGTACCCGGAGAAAACCCTTCAGAGCAGAGTAGAGAACAAACTACAGCAACTCAAACAACTTGTGACGTCAACTCGGGGAATTGAACCCGGGCCACTTTTGTGGGACACGAGTGCTCTCGCCACAGCGCCATCCTTGCTCTGAGAGGAGCAGGAATGGTGGATGTTGTTGGATAAAGGCAATTATTTTAAGGAAATTTTAGCCTGATCAGAGCTTTGAATGTCTGACGTTTGCTGTTTTCAGTGCTGTAACCATGGTTCCCATCATTCTTTTTTTCACCAGAATAGAGGCAATGGAATGAGTGGTGTTCTTTGGTCCTTGCAAAAACCTGCTTTTGTCGTTCGAACTGGCATGAATACAAAGTGGGCTCTACCCTTCTTCCATTAGTAGGCTTTGTCAGTTCATGGTAAGTAGTAGCTTTTGTTTACTCATTTATAATGCACAATGAAGTACTGAACACTCACCTCTGGAGGGCGTCGACCTCCATTTGGTAAATGACACTCATTCTCACTAAATTTAAGGGAAAAAAACAGTAAGATAAAATAAACATATTTAGAGAAAAGAACTCAAACTGTTCTGCCATTTTTCAACACTAACTGCGCAGACTCCATGTAGATTTTGCGCAGTGGAACTACTTTATCTTATGTTGGGGTAAGAAGAAGGGCCTCTCTTCATTTGTTTCTTTTTTGATGTTGTGAGAGGGCAACTCAATGGTCAAGACTAGTAAAAGAGCTGTGGAAAGTGTGGCTTGCATGATCATGTGCAAACACCTTGTCCAGGTTTTTCTTGCCTAAGAATTGGTCCCTCAAAGTGCAGGGTTATCCCTTTTTGGGAGTGATTGGTTTTGCTAGATAGCTTTCTTTCGAGTTTACTTTTTATTACTGACAGCAGTTCTAGCATGCCTTCTATAAGTATAGCTTTTAAAATTTGCGATCACTTACTCCTCTCCTTGATCTTGATCTTGTCCTTCTTCCCCGTTAAAACCCTGGAAATGTATCAATGATTTGGATTAATCTCAATGTCGTAGACTCTTTGGAAACGTTTTTGTAACCGGCTTCTTGCATCTAAGCTACTTGGTTTTGAATTTATATTGCTAATTGCTGCGGAGCGAGGGAAGCAAGAGAACAGCAACATGATGTGGATTGAAGAAAAGATGTACACTATATTGGCAAATTCTCAAATTCACCACCTTTACCAAAATGCATTCCCTTTAACCAGAATGTATTGCATTTAACCAGAATGCACTGCTCTACGATGTACTTGAAGGCGTTTGAACAAACCAGCCATACCAGATACAGAGACTTTGCCGTTAACCTATATCTACCAGATAAAGCCATTTGGCCAAGTACTCAACCAAATCAATTGCCCATTGAGGCAAACAAGCCAACAAATGAGTCTTCCGTTGAGGTCACTGAGGCAAACCAGTCAAACAAAGTTCTTCTTGAGGCACAAACAAATTACCAGTCGCTTTTGAAGGTGGCTAATACTTAACTAAGACTCGCATATGATAGTAGCCATATAGTGAGATCTAATAAATTTGCATGTTTTATGAATTTAGCACACATTTCATTCAGAGTCCTGTAACTCATGAGCGAGCCTGAAGCGAACAAACAAGGCAGCTCTCTAATTGGCAGAAGAACACTTTTTTCTTCGAAATGCAAGGGATTATGGTCAAAGGTGCAAGGAATTGTGGTTCTGCGTGAATGGAGGAATTAAGATGCGTGGTATGATCATCAGCCTGCTCTGGTTTTCATTTCGTTTCTTTGATGCTTCCTTTATCCGTGCAAAAGGAGGAATTAAGATGTGCGGTATGATCTTGTTACACAAAAGATTAGAACCTGCTGTGTTTTTCATTTTTCTTCTTTTAGGTTTCTTTTATCCGTTTATATAAACTTTATCACAGCTTCGTGCAGTACAAACAATAGGAACAGCTGTCAGGCTGAACTAAAGTGATGAGTGGTCAAGATTCCGTTAACGCTGCGTAGTTATTTTTACTTGCAACTTACCTCTTTAAATCAAACACAGATCGTACTTACTTAGGATTCGGAGTCTACTCAAAGGGCAAAGAATATAGTGTCAATCAGTCACATGAATCATAGTACTCGTACATGTCGCTTATGAAAACCATCTCAAGAAGTACATGCTCATATCCTCAAACTACAGATCGTTTTCACTGTCACGCCACACAAAAATAAATTTGAAACCGTTCAAGTAAAAAGCCAAGAATATGGAATGTTGCAGGAAACAACCACCTCTCCAATTCTCAGGTCTGTGCTGTGCATCGTTTCTTAGTTATTTGTCGAAGCGTTTCACGCAACTTTATAGAGTTTTGTGCGGAGATGCCATGTGGTACACCAATAGGGCGGCCGGTAATCAACGAAAACATCTAGAGTTCACTTTGTGATGAAAGGGCTCTCATTTCGTTTTTGAGATAGAATACAGTACATGTGTATGAACACATCTCTTAATCTCTTAATGTACTTGAAAGGCTCAAACTGCTAAGATTCATAGGAATAGACATTTTTTTTTAACCAAATAGATTTGTATCATGGTGTTGCACAAGGTGACAATTCAGAAATTGGGAGGTGCCCTGCATTGGTACTCACGTCCTGTTCGCACCTCCCGTCTGGTTTGCTACCTAGATGTTTTGTATTTCTTTTTTTTTTTTCCTCCTCTTTTGTTTCGTGTATTTTGTAGTCAATCCAATGAAGTTGCTGTATTTTCGAAACAAAAGACGTCATGGAACTGGAAACTTGAAAAAAAGATTTATTTCTAGGTCATCTTCAACCTCCTAGATAGATAACAATTCAGAAGACCTTGCGATTTTGATTTGAGAATTTGATGATGTCCCTGAGAAAACTATCTATTGTTTTCTTTCTTTTCTTGAGTAGGGTAAAGAAGGAGGTCCAGACGAATTAAGGTCCAGTTTGGGGGTCCACGTTTTGCACTGTCCCTGCTCAAGACCACCCTTAAAATCTGCCGTCAATTACATGCCGGCCGAACCATCATTAAATTATACCACAAGCATAATTGAACATCTCCCCTCCCCTCAGCAGCATTTCTACCATTTAGAGCTGCAAAACTGTTTTCAGCTTGCTTTATTGCTGATGCATTCCTTGACCATATTAGGTAGAGAAGGTGTATGAACTGATAGCCTGTGTCTGGCGAGCCACTGAAAATGCTGGAAATCTGATATTCGTAGTTAAGTTTTTAATAAAAATTATAAAACTCCTAAATAATTTACGGTGGAGTAAGCCAATTCAAAAATGCAATTTGAGTCACATGAATATCACTCTAAACCCAATACAAGCTGTATCTGTCTGAAAGCTTGGGGAGGGCTTGAAAAGGTATAGCAGGGAAAAACTGGGGTTTATAAATTAATAATGAATTATTGCTGTCAAATAAGTATTCTGATACAGAATGCTAATTAGTTCTTTTAATATTCAGAATACTAATTAGCCTATAAGTGTTATGTATGAAATTCATACAGAATACTAATGATCTAAGATCAATTAACATTCTCTATTAGCTGATACAAAACCTCTGTATGAAAGCCAACCAAGGATGCAATTAAAAACGACAGACACACAACTGTTGTTGGCATGAAGTTGACCTGTAGGAAATCAGGGTCCTCTCCCAGAATTTTTAAACTCTTGAGAATCTTGGAAACACTTTGTAGCAGTTTGAGCAAGTTTTTTTATTCCATCGACTCAATTTAATTGTACAGCAATTCACAAGCATAGTCCAACACAAAAACAAAGATTTTAATTAACAAGAAGACCCTGGGTACGAGGTTGCATTTTCTTGCACCAAGCCACCAACTCCAAGTACAAACATAGGCACCTGGGAAACCAATCTAGCATTTATCTGCACGTTACACTCTATGACTTGCAAAATTAACACAACTCCCAATGTAAAACCATGTTGATTTCTTCAATCGATCTCGAACTCTTGCTTCGACAATTACAACTTGGACTCAAAAGTGTTATTGATCTAGACTAATCCGGTTACATGTATAATTATAGTACTGTCATATGCATCATGAAACATCCGGTCACCTCAATGCAGACATTTACTCGTACAATGCAACTGACGCGCATGGCATTTGGCAGTGCTTGCCGATTCTTTTAAGGAATGACAATTAAACGATCAGCATGGTTGGAAAGAGATGATGATGGTGAAGATGTAGATGTTGATTCAGGCACAAGAACTGAGGGTTACGCCTTGTAAGGCAAATGGCATGTGTCTGCTTCGGGTAAAATCCGAATAATTTCCACAAAAATTCAACATTACTAGCCTGGAAGTTCTCTTCAGTTGACTGCCGGAACAACAGGAAGAAAAAGGACCATCGATTAAGTACTTTTCATTGACTTTTGGCAAAGGGCACCCAGCCATTTGCTGTAAAACCGTGCTTCTAACAGAAAAGTAGACTGCAAACTGCAGGGTGTGGCCAATCGTAAAACCACACAAATTTCCTTATTCCAGCTAATCTCCCTTGGCTTTGAGCTAAGGCAAAGAGGATAAAAGGAACTCCATTTTTCAATACTTATTTTTAAGCTAATTTTAGCCTGACCAGAGCTTCCAATTCTTGCCTGATATTTGCTGTTTTCAGTGCTGTAACCGTGGCTCTTGTCACATTTTTCACTCGAAAAAGAGCAAAAGATCTGTGTTCTTTGGTCCTTGCAAAAATGCGCTTTTCTCATTTGAGCCTTGCAAAAGTACAAAGTGGGCTCTACCCTTCTTCCATTCAAAGGCTTCATCATTTCATGGTAAGTGGTCGCTTTTGTTCACTTATTTATAATGCACGATGAAGGGAGTATTTAGTACTTGACACTCACTTTGAGAAGGCGTCGACCTCCATTTAGCAAATGAGAATGGTTCTCACTAAATCTGAGAAAGAAAAACGGTAAGGGAAAATAGACATACATGTATTTAGAGAAAAGAACTCGAAATGTGCTGGCAGTTCCTACTATTATTGAGTGTTAAGATTTGGAAGACTGTTAAACCTATTGACTCTTGAACCCCTTTCCCATTGACAAGTAAAATCATCAGGCGTTAGACAAAGTAGATTCTGTTAAAGCTATTGGGTGAAAGGGGACCTAGTTTTTTGAGTGGTGTAGAGGGTTAAGACTATTGTAAAAATATATACATTATAAACTAAAGAAACAATTTAAAAAAACTCTTTGCATCGTGATATTTTGAGATCTCATCAATTAGACCTCTTTGCAACAACAATATATTTTTTTCTTTTTTGTCAATTGTGGTCGATGTGTGGTGTCTCTGTATCACCTTGTAATGTGGTTCAGATCCTCTTCATTATCTTCCCTGTCCTCAGTATCCTTGGACGAAACAAGTAGTATGATTACAGGAGTTGAATGAGGACTGCTCATTGACACTGAATGCGGGGAAAAACAACAACTCTATTCAGTGTTCACATAGCTTCCATAAATTATTTCAAGTGGCAAGTCAGCTGTGCGGCATCCATATTGTACTCACAAATCGGTAAAAAGAAAAAAAATGTGTTGGTTGACTAAGAAGGAAATTGTTGAATTTGGTGTTTCCCTTCTCATTCTTTTCAGCTGCCTGTTTGGTCAGTCTCATCACATTTATCTTTAACTGTAAATGTAAACAGCCTTGCTCATTCAAAATAAGGTGAACATTTCTTGCGATTTGACAGGAAAAAGGTTGGAAGATACTGAAAGAATTGGTGGGAAATCGAGATAGACATTAAGGAGGCAGTATGACCCAGTGGTTAGGGCACTCGTTCTGACCACTTGTTGGCAGTACCACTTCCTGGTACTGCCCGGTTCGGATTCTCAGCTGCACATTGTAAATGGCCATCTGGTTTGCCTCTGGCAAGTTTGGTAACGCTGTTGTTGTTGTTCTGTTCTGTCGTTTCGTTGATTCTGTTTCATTGGCCCTGAAAAGCCCCTGTGGGAGTGGTCAATTAAATATGACATTTGTATGTATGTAAACTATTTACCTCACTTAAGGATTCCAAATAGGTTTGGATCCCTTGCCCTAGGGGTGCTTCTTGTGAGCTCTGTTGACCGTCATCCATCACCTCTGTGGTTTCATCATCGCTGTAGTTACAAAAGGACAGACCATTGTTAATTTCATAAACAAATTAGAGTTCTTACATGTATCATAGGGGAAGAAATGAGGCTTGCTAGTTGATGTTTAGGGTGCTAACAGCAATAACTATTTGGGTGTTCATGAATTTACTATGTGATCCACAATGAAAAAGCCAGCAAAGTGATATTATGGTGATCTGGGCTTTGTCCTCGCGGAAAATTGCCTTGTGTGCCCATTGTGGTGATTGCAGTTTCATCTCATTGCAGTTGTCGTGTTATAATAATTATTCCTTACTATCGAGTATGTATTATGGATAATAGTATCAGATGATGCCATTACATTTGCTAAATTTCACCTTATGTGAATCTAACTTTATGCACTTGTGGCAGAAAATTGCTTAATGATTCACCCTATAATACTAAGTGGTTTTGCCACTATTTTTTCTATATAAAAGTAAAGTGCAGCCTTTTATCTTTGAGAAATACATCACTGACGGCTGGCAATAAGTAACCAGAAGAAGAAGCTTTTGTTTATTTCACTGATGAAATCAGCAAAGTAATGCACTCTTAAGGCTATTTGTGGTATTAGCAGTCTTTGCACACTTTAAACAGGTGTATCATTTTGTCTCCCATTGACAAATCAACGGTAATCAATTCTTTACTACTATCGCTCTATTAAGAGTCAATTTTGATTGTCCCTGTGTTAAACTCTCTGGGCTGATTTGTATGATTATACTGCTTTGATAGCTCAGTGTCATTTCTTTTGTATCTCATTCATCTGATGGCTGCCTTGCAAGACCACGAAACTCCAAGTAGCAAATGGAACTAGCCCCATTTTCATGAATCTACTTTCCCTATATGTAAAGTTGAAATTTGGGCCGTATACCCTCAAGCCTCAATCACACTTAGCATGACAAGTACAGTGGAAGCCTGTTTTTGCTGGTCAGCACTTCTCACAGGAGAATATGTAGACTGCTTATTCTCATTTGAAAATTAGGTGTGAAATGTGACCCTGAAGCCAGGAGGGTTTGGTTTTGCTCTAACATAAGTTAGTGTTTTGGTTCAAAAATCAGCAAGATAAACAAGTCGACTTATGATGAATGGAAAAGGTTCTGTGTAACATGGATCAATGCCAAGCACATGTTTTTTTTCTTTTGGCATTGCCTGCGTCCCTCTACAGAAACTTACATTAGGCATGTTTACATTATTGCTATGCAGTTAACTCAAAAATTAAAATGGATATTGTTGTAATTTAATATCAATAAAGGTAGTCTAGTGACCATCAGTCAACGTAAAATTTTATTTTGCATTTTTGTCATGCCGGTTTGTGTTCAGTGCTAATAGAACCTGAAGTTCAGTCTCTTCTCTCAGTTTAAATTCTTTTGGTGTCTTTCTGTCACAGAAGTGGGTATGAGGGTATTTGGGGCAGTACCAAAAAACTGTGCTGTGTAACAGTGAAAGTGAAAACCAGGAAAAACAACACAGCAGTGTTTTTTTTTCCCAACAGCATAATTTATGCTGTCATCATTCTATCATAGTAATAATGATTACCTTGTTTCTGTAATACCAAATGGTACTGTATTGTTTTGAAGCTGTGAACAAAAGGGAAAAAAAGACCAATGAACATAATAGTGAAGACTTGAGGCAGTAGCCTTCTCAGCACCACTATAGCGATGATATCGTTGACGTCACTTGTGGTCATTAATGTGCCAACCAGAGCCTTACTGGCTGTCGATACCAAGTGTCTTTCGTTCCTGTGGTTGGCACATTTGAATAACAGAAGCAATGTTTGTACACAGATATCTTCCCCTTCGTGAAGTTTTGAACTTGCGAGTCCCACATCCTTTCTTTTAAAAAGTATGTTTTAAAAAAACGAAAGTACCTCTCTTTTAGCAACAGGAAACTGGACTGTTTTTTTAAGTGTTACTGTACATGTCTTCTTATCAGGCGGTAAAGAGTAAAAATATGTATGTAAGTTTGTTTGGAGGAAAACGTTTGGCAAAAGGTATGCATTTTGTGGTGTTCAGAAAGTACCTGGACTGCCAACCCCTCTCCCTGTCTTACAATGAATTACTATTCTTTCTAAAAACATTTTCCTTGAGGTTCCCTCCCTCAAAACAGAAGTAAGCCCATTGTTGTTAATCTTCTAAGTTTCATCTGCTTTCTTGGCAGGTATGTCCAGAAATGCATGCAGCTAAAAAAAATTTCACAAAAATGTTCAACCTTTGAGCAATTTTAACAAAGACTGCAAAATGTACATAAAATTGCGATTGTTGTTACACTGCAAAGCACAAGGATTTCAGTGCTAGAGTAACAAAAACAACAAATTTCACCAAAACTGCAAATTCAACAAATATTGCAAAAATCTGGAATTTTGGTGACACAGCAAGGCACAAGGAGGTCAATGCAAGAGCAATAAAAAAAAAACCAATTTCACCAAAAGTGCAAATTCAACAAAAATTACAAAATTGCAAAATTTTGCAATTTCTGGACTTTAAAAGTGCTTGTTGGTAAAAGCTAATAGACCCATATATACCCAGGTCTCACAAATCAGCAGATTTGTTCTCTTTTGTGATGATTTTGAAGTGGGAAGAAATGGAAGGGGACACGTCCTGCATCTAATTGCGTACCTTAAGGGACTATTGATACCTCCGGAGGATCTTGCCCACAGGGCTTAAAATTTGAAAGCTTGGGAATGACTAAAAAAGGAAACTAAATACTGCTAAATGTTTGAATTGCCGGATTCAGACTGCTTAAAAGTTAATAATTTCTTGAAATCATTCACATATTAGTCCACACAAATCCAAAATTTTAATGAACAAGTTATATTTGAATGAAAGTTGCTGTTGTTGTTGTTCTGTTCTGTCGTTTTGTTGATTGTGTTTCATTGGCCCTGAAAAGCCTTTATGGGGAGTGGTCAATTGACATGTATGTAAACTATGTACCTCACTTGAGGATTCCAAATAGGTTTGGATCCCTTGCCCTAGGGGTGCTGCTTGTGAGCTCTCTTGACCGTCATCCATCGCCTCTGTGGTTTCATCATCGCTGTAGTTACAAAAGGACAGACCATTGTTAATTTCATAAACAAATTAGAAATTGAAATTTGGGCCGCAATAAGTAATTTGGGCCGTATACCCTCAAGCCTCAATCACACTTAGCATGACAAGTACAGTGGAAGCCTATTTTTGCTGGTCAGCACTTTTCACAAGAGAATATGTAGACTGCTCATTCTCATTTGAAAATTAGGTGTGAAATGTGACCCTGAAGCCAGGAGGGTTTGGTGGTTGCTTTAAGACGAGTTGGTGTTTTGCTTCAAAAATCAGCAAGATAAACAAGTCGACTTACGATGAACAAAAAAGGTTCTGTGTAACATGGATCAATTTTTCTTTGATATTTTTGTTTCTCTACAGAAACTTACATTCAGCATGTTTACATTATTGCAATGCAGTTAGCCCAAAAATGAAAATGGATATTGTTGTAATTTAACATCAATAAAGGTAGTCTAGTGACCATCAATCAACGTAAAATTTTATTTTGCATTTTTGTCTTGCTCATTTGTGTTCAGTGATAATAGAACCTGAAGCCGGTCTATTCTCTCGATTTAACTTCTTTTGGTGTCTTTTTGTCACAGAAGTGGTTATAAGGGTATTTGGGGCAGTACCAAAAAAACTGTACTGTCGTTAACAGTGAAAGTGAAAACCAGGAAAAACAACTCAGCAGTGTTATTTTTTTCCCGACAGCATAATTTATGCTGTCATCATTCTATCATTGTAATAATAATGATTACCTTGTTTCTGGGATACCAAATGGTACTGCATCGTTTTCAAGCTGTGAACAAAAGAAAAAAAGAAGACAAAAATAATAGTGAAGAGTTGAGACAGTAGCCTTTTCAGCATCACTATAGCGATGATATCATTGACGCCACTTGTTCTCATTAATGTGCCGACCAGAGCCTTACTGGCTGTCGAAACAAAGTGACTTTCGTTCCCGTGGTTGGCACATTTGAATAACAGAAGCAATGTTTGTAAACAGATAAATTATCTTCCCCTTCGTGAAGTTGTGAACTTGCGAGTCCCACATCCTTTCTTTTGAAAAGTATGATTTAAAAAAACGAAAGTACCTCTCTTTTAGCAACAGGAAACTGGACTGACTCTTTTTTTAAGTGTTACTGTACATGTCTTCTTATCAGGCGGTAGAGAGTAAAAATATGTATGTAAGTTTGTTTGGAGGAAAACGTTTGGCAAAAGGTATGCATTTTGTGGTGTTCAGAAAATACCTGGACTGCCAACCCCTCTCCCTGTCTTACAATTAATTACTATTCTTTCTAAAAAAATTTTCCTTGAGGTTCCCTCCCTTAAAACAGAAGTAAGCCCATTGTTGATAATCTTTAAGTTTCATCTGCTTTCTTGGCAGGTATGTCCAGAAATGCATGCAGCTAAAAAAAAATTACAAATTTTACGAAAATGTTCAACCTTTGAGCAATTTTAACAAAGACTGGAAAATGTACAAAAAATGCAAATTTGTTGTTACACTGCAAAGCACAAGGATTTCAGTGCTAGAGTAACAAAAACAGCAAATTTCACCAAAACTGCAAATTCAACAAAACTCACAAAAATTTGCAAATTTGGTTACACAGCAAGGCAGAAGGATTTCAATGCAAGAGCAACAAAAAAAAAACCAATTTCACCAAAACTGCAAATTCAGCAAAAATTACAAAATTGCAAAATTTTGCAATTTCTGGACTGTAAAAGTGCTTGTTGGTAAAAGCTAATAGACCCATATATACCCAGGTCTCACAAATCAGCAGATTTGTTCTCTTTTGTGATGATTTTGAAGTGGGGAGAAATGGAAGGGGACACGTCCTGCATCTAATTGCGTACCTTAAGGGACTATTGATACCTCCGGGGGATCTTGCCCACAGGGCTTAAAATTTGAAAGCTTGGGAATGACTAAAAAAGGAAACTAAATACTGCTAAATGTTTGAATTACCGGATTCAGACTGCTTAAAAGTTAATAATTTCTTGAAATCGTTCACATAAGTCCACACAAATCCAAAATTTTAAGGAACAAGTTATATTTAAATGAAAGGGACACTGTAATTACAGTTGCTGTTGTTGTTGTTCTTTTCTGTCTTTTCGTTGATTGTGTTTCATTGGCCCTGAAAAGCCTTTATGGGGAGTGGTCAATTGATATGTATGTAAACTATGTACCTCACTTAAGGATTCCAAATAGGTTTGGATCCCTTGCCCTATGGGTGCTTCTTGTGAACTCCTTTGACCATCATCCATCGCCTCTGTGGTTTCATCATCGCTGTAGTTACAAAAGGACAGACTGTTCTTAATTTCATAAACAAATTAGAGTTCTTACATGTATCATAGGGAAGAAATGAGGCTTGTTAGTTGATGTTTAGGGTGCCAACAGCAATAACTATTGGGGTGTTCATGAATTTACTATGTGATCCACAATGAAAAAGCCAGCAAAGTGATATTCTGGGCTTTGTGCTCGCAAACAATTGCCTTGTGTGCCCATAGTGGTGATTGCAGTTTCATCTCATTGCAGTTGTCATGTTATAATAATTGTTCCTTACTACTATGTATAATGTATTATATTATCAGATGATGGCATTAAATTTGCCAAATTTCACCTTATGTGAATCTAACTTTATGCACTTGTGGCAGAAAATTGCTTAATGATTCAACCTATAATACTGAATGGTTTTGCCAGTATTTTTTCTATATAAAAGTAAAGTGCAGCCTTTTATCTTTGAGAAATACATCACTGACGGCTGGCAATAAGTAACCAGGAGAGGAAGGTTTTGTTTATTTCAATGATGAAAATGCACTCTTAAACTAGGCTACATCATTGTAGTATTAGCAGTCTTGGCACACTTCAAACAGATGTATCATCTTGTCTCCCATTAGCAAATTAAGGGCAATCAATTCCTTGCTGCTGTAGCTCTATTAAGAGTCAATTTAGATTGTCCCTGTGTTTAACTCTCTGGAATGATTTGTGTGATTGCTGCATTGATGGCTCAGTGTCACTTCTTTTGTATCTCATTCATCTGATGGCTGCTTTGAAAGACCATGAAACTCCAAGTAGCAAATGGAACTAGCCCCATTTTCATGAATCTACTTTTCCTTATATGTAAAGTTGAAATTTGGGCCGTACTATACCCTCAAGCCTCAATCACACTTAGCATGACAAGTACAGTGGAAGCCTATTTTCGCTGGTCAGCACTTCTCGCAGGAGAATATGTAGACTGCTTATTCTCATTTGAAAATTAGGTGTGAAATGTGACCCTGAAGCCAGGAGGGTTTGGTTTTGCTTTAACATAAGTTAGTGTTTTGGTTCCAAAATCAGCAAGATAAACAAGTCGAGTTATGATGAATGAAAAAGGTTCTGTGTAACATGGATCAATGCCAAGCACACCTTTTTTTTCCTGTGGCATTGCCGTCTCTCTACAGAAACTTACATTAGGCATGTCTACATTATTGCTATGCAGTTAGCCCAAAAATTGAAATGGATATTGTTGTAATTTAATATCAATAAAGGTAGTCTAGTGACCATCAGTCAACGTAAAATTTTATTTTGCATTTTTGTCATGCCGGTTTGTGTTCAGTGCTAATAGATCCTAAAGTTCAGTCTCTTCTCTCAGTTTAACTTCTTTTGGTGTCTTTCTATCATAGAAGTGGTTATAAGGGTATTTGGGGCAGTACCAAAAAACTGTGCTGTGTAACAGTGAAAGTGAAAACCAGGAAAAACAACACAGCAGTGTTATTTTTTTTCCCGACAGCATAATTTATGCTGTCATCATTCTATCATAGTAATAATAATGGTTACCTTGTTTCTGGAATACCAAATGGTACTGTATCGTTTTGAAGCTGTGAACAAAAGAAAAAAAAAAGAAAAATAATAGTGAAGAGTTGAGACAGTAGCCTTCTCAGTACCACTATAGCGACGATATCGTTGACGTCACTTGTTGTCATTAATGTGCCAACCAGACCTTTACTGGCTGTCGATACCAAGTGTCTTTCGTTCCTGTGGTTGGCACATTTGAATAACAGAAGCAATGTTTGTAAACTGATATATCTTCATTTTCATAAAGTTGTGAACTTGGGAGTCCCACATGCTTTTTTTTAAAAAGTATGATTTAAAAAAACGAAAGTACCTCGCTTTTAGCAACAGGAAACTGAACTGAATTTTTTTTACGTGTGACTGTACATGTGCTCTTATCAGGCGGTAGAGAGTAAAAATATGTATGTAAATTTGTTTGGAGGAAAACGTTTGGCAAAAGGTATGCATTTTGTGGTGTTCAGAAAATACCTGGACTGCCAACTCCTCTCGCTGTCTTACAATTAATTACTATAATTCTTTCTAAAGAATTTTCCTTGAGGTTCCCTCCCTTAAAACAGAAGTAAGCCCATTGTTGTTAATCTTCTAAGTTTCATCTGCTTTCTTGGCAGGCATGTCCAGAAATGCATGCAGCTAAAAAAAAATTACAAATTTCACAAAAATGTTCAACGTTTGAGCAATTTTAACAAAGACTGCAAAATGTACAAAAAATTGCAATTGTTGTTACACTGCAAAGCACAAGGATTTCAGTGCTAGAGTAACAAAAACAACAAATCTCACAAAAACTGCAAATTAAACAAAAATCACAAAAAATTTGCAAATTTGGTTACACAGCAAGGCACAAGGATTTCATTGCAAGAGCAACAAAAAAAAACAAATTTCACCAAAAGTGCAAATTCAACAAAATTTACAAAATTGCAAAATTTTGCAATTTTTGGAGCTGCATGCATTTCTGGACTTAAGTACAATACAATACATACTTAATTGACCGCTCCCCATAGGGGCTTTTCAGGGCCAATGAAACACAACGAAACGACAGAACAGAACAACAACAACTGTTAAGAATCCCAACTAGCTGGAGGCAAACCAGTTGGCTATTTCCAAGTGCGGCTGGGAAGTTGAACCAGGGACTACCAGGATCAAATTCAACGAGTGGTCAGAGCGGGTCTTGAACCCGGGATCTCCGGATCTCAAGGCAAGCGCCCTAACCACTGGGCCACACAGCCTCCTCAAGTGCTTGTTGGTAAAAGCTAATAGACCCATATACCCAGGTCTCAAAAATCAGCAGATTTGTTCTTTTTTGTGATGATTTTGAAGTGGGGAGAAATGGAAGGGGACACGTCCTGCATCTAATTGCGTACCTTAAGGGACTATTGATACCTCCGGAGGATCTTGCCCACAGGGCTTAAAATTTAAAAGCTTGGAAATGACTAAAAAAGGGAACTAAATACTGCTAAATGCTTGAATTACCGGATTCAGACTGCTTAAAAGTTAATAATTTCTTGAAATCGTTCACATAAGTCCACACAAATCCAAAATTTTAATGAACAAGTTATATTTGAATGAAAGGGACACTGTAATTACAGTTGCTGTTGTTGTTCTGTTCTGTGGTTTCGTTGATTGTGTTTCATTGGCCCTGAAAAGCCTTTATGGGGAGTGGTCAATTGATATGTATGTAAACTATGTACCTCACTTAAGGATTCCAAATAGGTTTGGATCCCTTGCCCTATGGGTGCTTCTTGTGAACTCCTTTGACCATCATCCGTCACCTCTGTGGTTTCATCATCGCTGTAGTTACAAAAGGACAGACCATTGTTAATTTCATAAACAAATTAGAGTTCTTACATGTATCATAGGAGAAGAAATGAGGCTTGTTAGTGGATTTTTAGGGTGCCAACAGCAATAACTATTGGGGTGTTCATGAATTTACTATGTGATCAACAATGAAAAAGCCAGCAAAGTGATATTCTGGGCTTTGTGCTCGCAAACAATTGCCTTGTGTGCCCATAGTGGTGATTGCAGTTTCATCTCATTGCAGTTGTCATGTTATAATAATTGTTCCTTACTACTATGTATAATGTATTTTATTATCAGATGATGGCATTAAATTTGCCAAATTTCACCTTATGTGCCTGAAACTTTATGCACTTGTGGCAGAAAATTGCTTAATGGTTCAACCTCTGTATATCATGCTGAATGGTTTTACCACTATTTTTCCTTATAAAAGTAAATTGCAGCCTTTTATTTTTGAGAAATACGTTCACTGACGTCTGGCAATAAATAGCCAGGAGTGGAAGGTTTTGTTTATTTCAATGATGAAAATGCACTCTTAAACTAGGCTACATCATTGTAGTATTAGCAGTCTTGGCACACTTCAAACAGATGTATCATCTTGTCTCCCATTAGCAAATTAAGGGCAATCAATTCCTTGCTGCTGTAGCTCTGTTAAGAGTCAATTTTGATTGTCCCTGTGTTTAACTCTCTGGAATGATTTGTGTGATTGCTGCATTGATGGCTCAGTGTCACTTCTTTTGTATCTCATTCATCTGATGGCTGCTTTGAAAGACCATGAAACTCCAAGTAGCAAATGGAACTAGCCCCATTTTCATGAATCTACTTTTCCTTATATGTAAAGTTGAAATTTGGGCCGTACTATACTCTCAAGCCTCAATCACACTTAGCATGACAAGTACAGTGGAAGCCTATTTTTGCTGGTCAGCACTTCTCGCAGGAGAATATGTAGACTGCTTATTCTTATTTGAAAATTAGGTGTGAAATGTGACCCTGAAGCCAGGAGGGTTTGGTTTTGCTTTAACATAAGTTAGTGTTTTGGTTCCAAAATCAGCAAGATAAACAAGTCGAGTTATGATGAATGAAAAAGGTTCTGTGTAACATGGATCAATGCCAAGCACATGTTTTTTTTTCCTGTGGCATTGCCCTCTCTCTACAGAAACTTACATGAGGCATGTCTACATTATTGCTATGCAGTTAGCCCAAAAATTGAAATGGATATTGTTGTAATTTAATATCAATAAAGGTAGTCTAGTGACCATCAGTCAACGTAAAATTTTATTTTGCATTTTTGTCATGCCGGTTTGTGTTCAGTGCTAATAGATCCTGAAGTTCAGTCTCTTCTCTCAGTTTAACTTCTTTTGGTGTCTTTCTATCATAGAAGTGGTTATAAGGGTATTTGGGGCAGTACCAAAAAACTGTGCTGTGTAACAGTGAAAGTGAAAACCAGGAAAAACAACACAGCAGTGTTATTTTTTTTCCCGACAGCATAATTTATGCTGTCATCATTCTATCATAGTAATAATAATGGTTACCTTGTTTCTGGAATACCAAATGGTACTGTATCGTTTTGAAGCTGTGAACAAAAGAAAAAAAAAAGAAAAATAATAGTGAAGAGTTGAGACAGTAGCCTTCTCAGTACCACTATAGCGACGATATCGTTGACGTCACTTGTTGTCATTAATGTGCCAACCAGACCTTTACTGGCTGTCGATACCAAGTGTCTTTCGTTCCTGTGGTTGGCACATTTGAATAACAGAAGCAATGTTTGTAAACTGATATATCTTCATTTTCATAAAGTTGTGAACTTGGGAGTCCCACATGCTTTTTTTTAAAAAGTATGATTTAAAAAAACGAAAGTACCTCGCTTTTAGCAACAGGAAACTGAACTGAATTTTTTTTACGTGTGACTGTACATGTGCTCTTATCAGGCGGTAGAGAGTAAAAATATGTATGTAAATTTGTTTGGAGGAAAACGTTTGGCAAAAGGTATGCATTTTGTGGTGTTCAGAAAATACCTGGACTGCCAACCCCTCTCCCTGTCTTACAATTAATTACTATAATTCTTTCTAAAGAATTTTCCTTCAGGTTCCCTCCCTTAAAACAAAAGCAAGCCCATTGTTGTTAATCTTCTAAGTTTCATCTGCTTTCTTGGCAGGCATGTCCAGAAATGCATGCAGCTAAAAAAAAATTACAAATTTCACAAAAATGTTCAACCTTTGAGCAATTTTAACAAAGACTGCAAAATGTACAAAAAATTGCAATTGTCAATGTTACACTGCAAAGCACAAGGATTTCAGTGCTAGAGTAACAAAAACAACAAATCTCACAAAAACTGCAAATTAAACAAAAATCACAAAAAATTTGCAAATTTGGTTACACAGCAAGGCACAAGGATTTCATTGCAAGAGCAACAAAAAAAACAAATTTCACCAAAAGTGCAAATTCAACAAAATTTACAAAATTGCAAAATTTTGCAATTTTTGGAGCTGCATGCATTTCTGGACTTAAGTGCTTGTTGGTAAAAGCTAATAGACCCATATACCCAGGTCTCAAAAATCAGCAGATTTGTTCTTTTTTGTGATGATTTTGAAGTGGGGAGAAATGGAAGGGGACACGTCCTGCATCTAATTGCGTACCTTAAGGGACTATTGATACCTCCAGAGGATCTTGCCCACAGGGCTTAAAATTTAAAAGCTTGGAAATGACTAAAAAAGGAAACTAAATACTGCTAAATGCTTGAATTACCGGATTCAGACTGCTTAAATGTTAATAATTTCTTGAAATCGTTCACATAAGTCCACACAAATCCAAAATTTTAACGAACAAGTTATATTTGAATGAAAGAGACACTGTAATTACAGTTGCTGTTGTTGTTCTGTCCTGTGGTTTCGTTGATTGTGTTTCATTGGCCCTGAAAAGCCTTTATGGGGAGTGGTCAATTGACATGTATGTAAACTATGTACCTCACTTAAGAATTCCAAATAGGTTTGGATCCCTTGCCCTAGGGGTGCTTCTTGTGAACTCCTTTGACCATCATCCGTCACCTCTGTGGTTTCATCATCGCTGTAGTTACAAAAGGACAGACCATTGTTAATTTCATAAACAAATTAGAGTTCTTACATGTATCATAGGAGAAGAAATGAGGCTTGTTAGTTGATGTTTAGGGTGCCAACAGCAATAACTATTGGGGTGTTCATGAATTTACTATGTGATCCACAATGAAAAAGCCAGCAAAGTGATATTCTGGGCTTTGTGCTCGCAAACAATTGCCTTGTGTGCCCATAGTGGTGATTGCAGTTTCATCTCATTGCAGTTGTCATGTTATAATAATTGTTCCTTACTACTATGTATAATGTATTTTATTATCAGATGATGGCATTAAATTTGCCAAATTTCACCTTATGTGAATCTAACTTTATGCACTTGTGGAAGAAAATTGCTTAATGATTCAACTTATAATACTGAATGGTTTTGCCACTATTTTTTCTATATAAAAGTAAAGTGCAGCCTTTTATCTTTGAGAAATACATCACTGACGGCTGGCAATAAGTAACCAGGAGGGGAAGCTTTTGTTTATTTCACTGATGAAATGAGCAAAGTAATGCACTCTTAAAGCTTCATGACTGTAGTATTAGCAGTCTTGGCACACTTCAAACAGATGCATTATCTTGTCTCCCATTGACAAATCAAAGGCAATCAATTCTTGATTGCTGTAGCTCTATTAAGAGTCAATTTAGATTGTCTCTTTGTTTAACTCTCTGGACTGATTTGCGTGATTGCTGCGTTCATGGCTCAGTGTCATTTCTTTTGTATCTCTTTTATCTGATGGCTGCTTTGAAAGACCATGAAACTCCAAGTAGCAAATGGAACTAGCCCCAGTTTCATGAATCTACTTTTCCTTATATGTAAAGTTGAAATTTGGGCCGTACTATACCCTCAAGCCTCAATCACACTTAGCATGACAAGTACAGTGGAAGCCTATTTTTGCTGGTCAGCACTTCTCGCAGGAGAATATGTAGACTGCTTATTCTCATTTGAAAATTAGGTGTGAAATGTGACCCTGAAGCCAGGAGGGTTTGGTTTTGCTTTAACGTAAGTTAGTGTTTTGGTTCCAAAATCAGCAAGATAAACAAGTCGAGTTATGATGAATGAAAAAGGTTCTGTGTAACATGGATCAATGCCAAGCACATGTTTTTTTTCCTGTGGCATTGCCGTCTCTCTACAGAAACTTACATTAGGCATGTCTACATTATTGCTATGCAGTTAGCCCAAAAATTGAAATGGATATTGTTGTAATTTAATATCAATAAAGGTAGTCTAGTGACCATCAGTCAACGTAAAATTTTATTTTGCATTTTTGTCATGCCGGTTTGTGTTCAGTGCTAATAGATCCTGAAGTTCAGTCTCTTTCTTCAGTTTAACTTCTTTTGGTGTCTTTCTATCATAGAAGTGGTTATAAGGGTATTTGGGGCAGTACCAAAAAACTGTGCTGTGTAACAGTGAAAGTGAAAACCAGGAAAAACAACACAGCAGTGTTATTTTTTTTCCCGACAGCATAATTTATGCTGTCATCATTCTATCATAGTAATAATAATGGTTACCTTGTTTCTGGAATACCAAATGGTACTGTATCGTTTTGAAGCTGTGAACAAAAGAAAAAAAAAGAAAAATAATAGTGAAGAGTTGAGATAGTAGCCTTCTCAGTACCACTATAGCGACGATATCGTTGACGTCACTTGTTGTCATTAATGTGCCAACCAGACCTTTACTGGCTGTCGATACCAAGTGTCTTTCGTTCCTGTGGTTGGCACATTTGAATAACAGAAGCAATGTTTGTAAACCGATATATCTTCATTTTCATAAAGTTGTGAACTTGGGAGTCCCACATGCTTCTTTTAAAAAGCTTGATAAAAAAAACTTGTCTCAATACCAAAGCACCTCTCTTTTAGCAACAGGAAACTGGACTGACTCTTTTTTTACGTGTTACTGTACATGTCTTCTTATCAGTCGGTAGAGAGTAAAAATTTGTATGTAAATTTGTTTGGAGGAAAACGTTTGGCCAAAGGTATGCATTTTGCTGTGTTCAGAAAATACCTGGACTGCCAACCCCTCTCCCTGTCTTACAATTAATTACTATAATTCTTTCTAAAGAATTTTCCTTCAGGTTCTCTCCCTTAAAACAAAAGCAAGCCCATTGTTGTTAATCTTTAAGTTTCAACTGCTTTCTTGGCAGGTATGTTCAGAAATGGAAGCAGCTAAAAAAAATTACAAATTTCACAAAATTGTTCAACCTTGGAGCAGTTTTAACAAAAACTGCGAAATGTACAAAATTTTGCAATTGTTGTTACACTGCAAAGCACAAAGATTCAAATGCAAGAACAACAAAAAGCAAGAAATTTCACCAAAACTGCAAATTCAACAAATATTGCAAAAATCTTGAATTTTGGTGACACAGCAAGGCACAAGGAGGTCAATGCAAGAGCAATAAAAACAACAGATTTCACCAAAACTGCAAATTCAATCAAAATCGCAAACTTTGCACAATTTTGCAATTTTTGGAGCTGCATGCATTTCTGGACATAAGTGCTTGTTTGTAAAAGCTAATAGACCCACCCATATACCCATGTCTAAAAAAAGCCCTTTTTTCAATGACAGAACACGTATTTTCCAGTATGAAAAACGCCAGCAACGCGCTCTGTTGGCCATACTTTAAAAAATGGAATTAAACGGAGGGTTTGCAGCTATGGACAGTGGTTTTGTCTGGGAATACATTACGAGTAGAATCGCGTCGTCCTCTGACCTAAAATGTCAAGATTTATAAAGTTACCAAACAAAG
>NC_090890.1:32958045-32963045 GCF_036669925.1 Montipora capricornis | reverse complement strand
TTTCTTATTATATAAATCAACCTTTCGGTCTAGAATAGGGTATCATTTTTCACGAAACTGACCAGTCGGTTGAAGATTTTATCAAGACTAAGGAAACTAGAAATTCCCACTGAAGAGTATAAAAAATCAAATCGGCAAGTGTACGTAACTCAGCCTCAACATTGTCAATAAATGGCTATCATGAAACACCTCTGGATATTATTAACTGTTAAGAATCGGAATTTAGACAAAAATCGGTGGGAGTTTACTCTAGTATAGGGTAGCAAAATTCAGCTGAACTAGCCTTGGTATTGGCGAAAGGTTCCAGGGTCCCAGCGGCACATCCCCACCCAGAAATTCCTAAAGTGCCCCCATCCCCTCCACCAGGGGCGTCCATTCCGCAGTTCTAAAGGCTCGGACAGACAGCTTCAACATTTGCTTCAACAATTTTGTTGAACGATGTTGACCGTTGGGGTGGCACAGCGGTTTCAACACATCATCAACATTCGATTCAACAAAGCTTCACAAGAGGCCCAGTATTCAGTCCCAGGCTCCAGGGTACGTTAATACGTCATTGAGAGACCAATTGAAAGAGGGTAGCAAACAGCTTCAACTTTATTCTACCTTCCCGATAAGGAAGAAATGTTTTCCTATAAAATTCTCGCTATATCAAAGCAACAGAGGACTTTTTCTGTGTTTACGTAGCCTCATCTAAACACGAGGGGGAGTTAGTAGAATTCGAGACAGTTATTCAAACCCAAGAAGCTGTCGAAAATTCTCCCAACTCCCCAAGTGTTTACTATAGATGAGGCTATGTAAACTCGGAAAAAAGTCCTATTATTGTTTTTATAAAATATTTCTAAAAAATAATTAGACAAATGAAGGAAAGTACTAGCTTTTTTACTTCTTGATTGAAACAGATTTTCTTGATACACGCTCGTATTTCCTACCAGCCACTCAAAACGCGCGTCTGACAACACACAACCAATCAAAATTCGTGTGATGTCACTGCCGTGTTTACATAGTCTCATCAAAACACAGCTAGTGCTCAATGAGAGTCCTCGTACTATCCTAATTATTTTATAAATATACATATAAGAAGTCAATGTGCAAGGCTATGCATGTAGGTTCTGTAAATAGTTATTATCAAAGCAATGAAAATGATCATGAGTTCTGGCGGGAAGTCATCATTTTCCTGTGAAGGATAAGGCAAAACATGGGTGAGGTAAGGTAGCTTTTCGGAGTCCCATATATTAATGATAATTAAATGATCGACGTGGTTGGAAAGAGATGATGATGGTGAAGATGTAGACGTTGATGCAGGCGCAAGAACTGAGAGTTTCGCCTTATATGGTAAATGCATGCATGGCGTGTGTCTGCTTCGGGTAAAATCAGAATAAATAGCCCTTTTCAGGATTAGTTTTTCTCATTTGCATTACAATGTAATCTAGCGTGTATGTGAGGCAATTTCGGGCTATTTTGTAGTTTTAACCCGAAATTGCCTCGCACCCACGTTAGATTACATTGTAATGCAAATGAGAAAAACTAACCGTGAAAAGGGCTATTCAACAAAAATTCCACATTACTAGCCCGGGAGTTCTCTTAACTGCCGGAACAACAGGGAGAAAAAGGACTATCGATAAATTTTATTGAGTTTTGGCAAAGGGCACCCAGCCGTTTATTGTAAAACCGTGCTTCCAACAGAAAGGTAGATTGCAAACTGCGTGGTGCGGCCAATCATAAAACCACACCGCAAATTTCCTTATTCCAGCTAATCTCCCTTGCTTTAAAGCTAAGGTAAAGAGGATGAAAGGAACTCGAATTTTTCAAAAACTGTTTTAAGCAAATTTTAGCCTGACCAATGCTTCGAATTCTCTCCTGACGTTTGCCGTTTTCAGTGCTGTAACCATGGTTCTCCCGTCATTTTTTTTCTTCACTAGAAAAAGAGCAAAAGACTCGTGTTCTTTGGTCCTTGCAAAAACCTGGTTTGTCATTTGAGCCTTTCGGCTTTACCCTTCTTCCATTCGAAGACTTCGTCAGTTCATGGTAAGTATTAGCTTTTGTTCACTTATCTATATTTCACGATGAAGGGAATGTTTAGTCCCGCTAAAAAGTACTTAACACTCACTTTGGGAGGAAGTCGACCTCCATTTGGCAAATGAGAATGATTCTCACTGAATCTAAGAAAGCAAAACAGTAAGGGAAAATAAACATTTGGAAAAAAGAACTCGAAATGTCAGTGTTGCCAGTTCTCAACACTAATCGCGCGTACTTCATGAATATTACAGCTTTGTGAAACTACTTTTTGTTATGGTGAGGTGAGAAGAGGGGCTTCTATTTATCCCTTTCTTTTTTTTTGATGTTGTGAGAGGGTAACTCACTGGTGAAGACCGGTAAAAGAGCTGTGGAAAGGCTTGCTTGCACGATCATCTGCAACCACCTTGTCTAGGTTTTTCTTGCTCAAGAATTGGTCGCTCAATGCGCTGGGTACTAACCGTTTGTGGGGGCGATGGATCCCACCATTTCGCCTATCTTTCGAGTTTACTTTTCACCACAGCAGTTGCGTTTTATGCCTTTTAAAATTTGCGTCTACTTACTCCTCTCCTTGTTCTTGGAGCGTCTGTCTTATCTCCCCGTTTAAACCCTGGAAACGTTTTAGAGATTTGGATGAATCTCGATGCCTTGGACTCTTTTGCAAACGTTTTTGCAACCGGCTTCTTGCATCTGAACCTCTTGGTTTCGAATTTACGTTGCTTATCTATATTCCCATTGCTGCGGAGTGAGCGAAGCGAAGGAGCCGCTATGTAATATGGATTGAAGGAAAGATTTAAGGAAAAGTATGTAAGGTACGACGAATTCTCGAATTTGCCACTTTTTTCCAGAATGCGTTGCATTTAACCAGAATAGACTGCGCTACGGACAGCTCAAATAAACATATATGACGAGGCTGTCATGACCCTGCTTGCTTTTCGATGATTGGGGGCTATCCAATGAGTGGTGTCGTTTTGCTCTCTGATTTTGCATCATGCATGATTTTCGTGATTCGTGATTCGTCGCTTTCGTTCCAGTGTGTAAAAGTTCTGTGAATCTAAATAGATTTTAAGTTACATGGTTCGCTTTTTTCTCTTACAGACAATTCTGACACCTAAACTTTGAGCTTCGTATTTCATCGTTTGGCGCAGTTACGCCTTCTTGGTGGAAATCTAGAATCATTAGAAGAACTGTGACGAAATCGTCGTTTGTCAAACTTGTAGACTTGTAAAATGATTAGAAAAAGTACGGTGAAAAAGTAGCATACTCTATTTTCAAATGTGCTGAGATTCACGATGCATTTTTATAATCGAAACTGACTTGAGTTAGCTTGGCATGTGCTTCAAGCCGTTGCATTATGGTTCTACAGACATTTGTTGATGAGTATCGGGACAGATTTGAAGTTACAATTTAGCGTCTTTCTGCGTACAATTTAGGGCATCTGAAGGATCTTTGGATTCCCGCGATCTGTTGCAAAAGGAGTGTGTACTGTCTTGCTTCGTGCACGAATTTCGGATCAGTAGATTCTCAGCTAAGGTTTGCCTTTCACGTTTTCTCTTCTTCATCGTGGTCTGGAAAGGGAGTTGTCAGGGTTAAATTTTGTCATACTGACGATACTTTCATCCCCTCATTAAACTAAAAGGGCTGCGTTTAATTGAGAGAACTCGCGCCGGGACAACTACTTGATTACTTATCGTGTTTATATGATGCCTATGTGGTTTCATATCGTGTTGAAATGTGTGCGCACTTGACGTTGATAACACAAACGCTACCCGTTCCAGCATACCGAGAGTTGAAGTTCATACCGAAACGAGTGGTTTTTCTTCGTTTACCTGACACTATTACGGGATTTCTCACTGGAATGAAATTCTTGCTCGATCGGGTACAGAAATCGGGGTGAACTGGCACCAGTATGACATTTTCTGGTGGTATCCGTGTAAACCATTGTGGAGCCACAAGAGGGAACCGACGTGAACTCGTTCCGGGACGAAAATCGCCCTGGTACCGATGTAAACACCCCCTAAAATAAGCTCTACTGACTTATTTTAGAGGGTTTTACCAATGATGAATGAGGTCACTATCAACAAAATGTACTGCACCATCACTATCTGTATATCAATGTGACGGTAAAATAAAAGTAAGCGTCTTCAAAAACTCACTTCTTCGTAATGTAGTGTCGGAGGGTCCTCTTGTTCAACTCTTCGATAGAACAAAGGCAATTGTTAGTGTTGATCTGTGAAGAAAACTGTATGAGAGTGGAATAACTTTGAGCGTTTAGGTAAAAAAATAAATTTAGCCACATGGTTTGTGGTGCTTTAAAGTCATTGGATGAAAGGGGACAAAGCTTTTGAGTGGTGTAGAGGGTTAAGACTATAATAAAAATATATACATTGACTTTAAAAAAAAAAGAGTTTAAAAAACTCTTTGCATCGTGATGATTTGAGATCTCATCACTTAGACCGCTTTGCCACTGGAATATTTAGTTTTCTTTCTTGTCAATTGTAGTCGATGTGTGGTGTTCCTCACCTAGTAAGGTGGTTCGGATCCTCTTCGTTATCTTCACTGTCACCAGTATCCTTGGAAGAGACAAGTAGTACGATTACAGGAGTTGAATAAGGACCGCTCATTGACACTGAATGCTGGAAAAAAACAACTCCCTCCAGTGTTCACATAGCTTTCCATATTTCAAGTGGAAAGTCGGTTGTGCGGCATCACACAAATCGGTAAAAAGAAAAAGAAAAAAAGTGTGTTGGATGACTAAGGAGGAAAATATTGAATTTGGTGTTTTCCTTCTCATTCTTTTCGGGTGCCTGTATGTTCAGTATTTTCACACTCATCTTACCTGTTAAACAGGCTCAGTTAAATTAAGGTCTACTTTTCTTGCGATTTGACAGGAAAAAGCAGGTTAGAAGATACTGAAAGAATTAGTGGGAAATCGAGATAGACGTTTTGGAGGCAGTGTGACCCAGTGGTTAGGGCGCTTCCCTTGA
>NC_090890.1:32945545-32950545 GCF_036669925.1 Montipora capricornis | reverse complement strand
TGACGTCTGCGATGCTGGTGCAATGCTCTACCATGCACCATTTTACGGATATGGTAGCCATTTTGAAATCCATTGTTTCAAATAGCTATCTATTATAGGATTCTAAGGGGGCAAATTAGCATGCATTTGCCCCCTTAGAATCCCATAATAGATAGCTATTTGAAACAATGGATTTCGAAATGGCTGCCGTATCCGTAAAATGGTCTATTGTCTATAATTTAAGAGACACTAATATTGCTGTACAGTAACTGTCCACTTAATTGTGAGGATCACTTCAGCCTTTCGTCTGTAACCCGCACTTCAAATATATACTTTTAGAACACTAACTTGCTTACACTGTGGGTTTGGCAACAGATGGGAACCTGAAGGGATTGCTTAGAGATTGCTCAATTTCATCAAAAAATTCTCATCGACAACACCATACAAATGAGAGATGGGTTATTCAGTTGATGTAACAACTGACTGACTGACAATGGTTGAATTGTTGACTATCTGACTGGTTGAATTTTTTTCTGCCTTACGGCTTTCGGTGAGTGAGGACCGAACTACCATGCGAGAGATCAGCTGGTCCAACACGCAGGGACATTAAATGATCGAGGAGTCAAATTCCTTCCTTTGTAAGCACATCTATGATAATTCATTAATTACACAGAGTCTTCTAAGATAAGGACAATTAATGGTTGGCTCCATCTCAGTAAGCGTTTTTTGAATTAAACAACTGACACTCTATTTACTAAAATTAGGGCTCAGAGTTCTCACCGTATTGTGTACTGTACTAATCCTAGCAGTCTAGGTGCGGGGCAAATTAAAGAGTTGTACTTTGATACTCGAGAGCATCCCAGTATAGTGCCGACTGCAAAGCTGCATGTAGATGCTGGCAAAACGTGTTGAGTTTTTCATTTATACACTTTCATTTTTCTCTCCATAGTTCGCATATCCAGAGCTATAGTACGAGCCCGCAGCAAGATGCCAATAGTTTCCACGAGACAATTAGCAGGCATCGTTACTGCAGCAGTACGGAACATCCGAACCGACAGATTTTCCCGCCAACTTCATCCGGCCGCCAGAACTTTCCAAGCGTTGCGCATACTCGTAAACGATGAACTAAACGAATTGCAGTATGCTCTGAAAACGGCGCATAAACTTCTCCGTCCTGGTGGACGCCTAGTTGTCATTTCATTTCACGCGCTTGAAGACTCTATTGTACGGCATTTTTTCAAAGAGACGCTCTCCGAAGTGAGCTACTTGCGGTCAAGAACGAAAGTTGCGGGGAAAGCGAAAACGAGCTCCTGGCTTCCCCTTCATAAGAAGGTTATTTATCCAACGGAAGAGGAAGTTTACCTCAATCCGCGCTCGCGATCTGCCAGATTGCGCGCCGCCGTAAAAGCGGACAATTTAGTTCTTGACTTAACTGAGCTTACAAACTTGTTAGATAATAATCCGGGGCAGAGTTTTTACAATGGTTCAACGCCGCAATGAAAGCTTATTTTTTCATTTTAAATATTGCTTGTCTAATCCTTTTTCTCTTAAGCAACAGAGTGAAAAGAATTGCATTTCTAAGTGTGGTAAATTATTTCAGATGAAAGAAAGTGCGTTCACAAGGGCTACCTCCTTATAAAGGTTGTTTTACAGTGTGAAAAAGTCTATGTGGAAATAAATGAAATAATGCGCAATGAAAAAGTGAGAAGCATTTATCTGGCAAGTATTGATGGTGATTAAGTAATTTACATATGGGAAATCAAGAGGAAAGAGTCCTGGGCAGAAATTGAACCGACAACCTCTATAGCACTTGTGGGAAGCTCCACCCTTCTAGCTAAAAAATCATCGTCTTGTATGAACTACAACAAAATGCAGACTACAGGGCTTCATTTTCACAGATCTTACGTCGTTGAACACTTACTTCGGTGACGATATCCAGTAGGCTGGTCAAACCCATATTTGCACGCTCTTTGACGGATGAGCTGCACGATGCTACAGTAGGTTCCTCTGTAGCGTGCCAAGTGTTTTATTGGCTCTCGTTTTTTTGCCTCTAGCGCCTGTTTGGACCAGGTTTAATAGCCCAAGGTACTTTTGGGATGTAACGCCTTTTGGCCTGGAGTGTTTCGTTGAAGTATATGTGGATAGGCAGGAGTTGCGCTTCAGAGTAATAATAAAAGTTAATTGATTAATAATAACAATAATAATAATAATAATGATGATGATGATGATGATGATGATGATAATAACTACTACTACTACTAATAATAATAATCACTTTATTTGAAGTCTCAAGTTATTTAGTTGCGCACAAGAGCTCTACTATTTGGGGAGACTACAAATCAACTGAAATCAGAGCAAATCAAATAGACAACTTGTAGCATTTGTATCGCCCAAAATTCAGTTGCCATGTGGAAGCCCCTTTTTTCCGTGTGGAACAAATCGTGCTGTAAGATGTGTTGATCAGCTTGCGTCTGTATGTGACCTTTCTGCTGGAAAGAAAATCACGAATTGCCCCTGATACCTTAATACCTGCAACCCTGGTCAAAATTGTTGAATCAACTCATGGGAATCTCCCCCTTCCCACTTCACAAAGTTGAATACAGTTGGTGATTACACATTATCTTGCAAAGCTCGCGGTTTTTCCCAATTTTGTGAAGGGGGGGGGGGGGGGGGGGGGTACGGTGTCGTGATGTGTCAAGTGTTCCAACGATTAATGACCGGGATTGTGGCTTTCAGAAGTAATCGTTCAGGGGGGACAGAGTCAAAGGCCCTCGCGAAGGCGAGAAAAATCACGCATAAGGTTGCATGCTTATGGGGTTCCTATGGGTTGCTATAATATATCAAAAAGTTTAAATACTAACACTTTGAAAGAACTGAAACTGACAGTGTCAAAAATCCAGCAAAAATATGATAATAACTGGAGGCATTTTTCTTCAATCCGCAGTGGTGTTCAAGATTTGATCTTTCTAAGCAACAACGTCTTCGGGACAAAATATTGTCGCGAGCCTTTAATATGTTAATTCAGTCGTTTTCAAACAACATTTGTTGGTAGTAAACTGAATTTCAATCCCTCGACAGTAGCTTTTGTCTGACAAATCGTTTCCCGAAAAACTCCTTGGGCGCCTGCGCAATGTTCTTCAATAAAATTTTCCCAAATGAAATCGTACGTTCGCGACATTTCTCTTACTTTTTGTGCTTACGAGCTAGCCCGTAATGCACAATGTCATCCGGGTTGTCTGAGTGAGTGAGTGAATGTTAAGCCCGCCGCACACTTGAGGAAAGAGCTGAGCAAACTGCCTCCCGTTTCCTCGCGTGTGCGGGGAAATTGTGGGGAGAAATTCGCCTCGCGTGGCCGTGAGGATAAAATCAAACATGTTTGATATTTTTGGCCTCGCGAGACAAATTCCTCAATGTGCGCGGCCATCGTGAGAATCGAGCTGAGCTTGGTTTAATCAAGCAGCCAATAAAAATACATAGCATACTCACGTGACTCCAGCGGTTCAGGATGGTGTGGGAGGAAGAAATTCCGACGTCAGTGGAGTCACGTGAGAATGCCATGTATTTTATTGGATGCTTCATTGACCAAGCTCAACTCGATTCTCATAACCTGCGATCAGGCCCATTTTTAGCTTCGCCCATATGTTCTCTTATGTCGTCGATCGCTACACATTCCGTACCACGCGAAACTAACATAGAGCATGATCGCAGGTTACGATTCTCACGATGGCCGCACACAAAGAGGAATTTGCCTCTCGAGGCGAAAAAGATCAAATATATTTGATTTATTCCTCACGGCGTCGCGAGGCCAATTTCTCGCCAAAAGTTCTCCGCACACGGTGAGAAAACGGCTGAGCAAACCGCCTCGCGAGGCAGTTTGCTCAGCTCTTTCCTCACCGTGTGCGGCGGGCTTAAGATCGCGTGCGTGAATCACTAAATTAATGGGTTCTTTATTCAATTTTAACAATTGATGTCCATTTTACAGTTATTCTGTTTGCAGCCTACTTGTTGCCTTTTCCTTTCGTAATTTTCCCTATTCAAAGAGAAATTTTAGAGAATTTACGGCAAGATTTCGACAATCGCATGATAATTTGATTGGCTAACCTATTGGAAAAGCCGGTAGGATTTGAGCGGAAAAACAGCCTTTGGAGTCAAAATGCCCACAAAACCTTTCCAATGAGCTTCCATGTTGATATTCCAGTAAGATGTCTGATATTTTCGAATTTTGAAGCATTTTGTAAAAATCTCATCAGTTGTCATCAAAGGCAACTTGCTCTCTGAAACTTGCCGCCGCGATGTGCATATATCAACTGACCATTTGTTTTGTTTTGCTGAAATTGACTTAAGAAGCACGACACCGACACACCGTTGTCACGTCGCTGGAAAATCGCTTTCAAACTCAAGAATTCACCACCTGAGACTTCTGTCCAAGGTCACTGTCTTGTGCAATTTCGTTGATCCTTTGCGCGCCGCACTCATGAATCGTCTTTTGTTACTGTGTACATATGGTAATGAATTTGGTAATGGTAATGAATTTATATAGCGCATTTTCTATTAACATATTCAAATGCGCTTTACAATTAAGGGATCTATGGGTGAGATCGGACATCAGCATATATAGGCGCCGCTAGCAGCCGCTATCAGTCCGTTAGCGATCTCACCCAGCACATGAGTGAATGAAATGAGGCCTGACCACAACACCGGGAGCTCCATGCCCTATATATATGTGGGGGATCCAATGATGCCTTCTCGTGTTTTAGGCCCAAAGGCCGAAACTATTTTTAAAAGAACTGGCCGTAGTCTGCATTCTCATACTTGAGTGGTTGTTATACTCAACCGTTTTTCCACCCTCTGCGGTGCTACGGTGATAGCACATGCGTATCCCAATACACACCACACACTGTATCCCCCAGTGGAGATAAACGAAACACTGAAGCCAGGTTCAAGCTGGCTCTAAATTTCTCAAAACAAGAGGAATTTTAGCCGTAAACGTACTTTATTCGGTCTACGGTGTCCAAGGGTAA
>NC_090890.1:32925545-32933045 GCF_036669925.1 Montipora capricornis | reverse complement strand
ATCTAGACACTTAGGCTAAACTATAGAATACAGGGCGGCTGTTCAGTCAAGTGGAAGTAGCAAGGATTCTACTGACGAGCCGCTGGTTCACAAAAATGTTCCTTTTACCTCTTGATTTCACTGACAAATCACTGCGCAACTAACATGAATATCGTTCTTTGTCTCTCATTCCACTCTCAGTACCTCCTCCTCTAGAAAAGCCACAGTATTGACCCACAAGGTTACGGTCTTAGATCGTTAAGTTAATTCTATATTAGCAGCTGCATTTACCTGCGGATTATTTAGAAACAGACACTGACCTACTTCAAACAGTGTTATATTTCTCCCGATTTTTTGCAAAGTAAAAGATCAGTAGAAGCGAGGTTGAAAGTCTTTTAATGGCCGTTTTCGTCACTATTTTCATAAAGGGCTGCCCGCTTTGTTTGTCCGCCAAGAACACTGGCCCGAAGAGACCTCGTCATCGGGCTGGGAAGTTTTCCATGAACAGTTCAGCACAGTTTCTGTAACTGAGATGAAAATGGTAGACAGCATCTAATCTGACATGCCTTTCCGGAACAATTTCGTTGAAATTTAGAGGTTTCTAGAACCAGCAAAAAGATTAATCCTTGCCAGGCTTGTTTGTTAAATTTTCCGCCTTATATGAACAGCCGACATCATGCGTAAAAAAAAGCTCAATTATGTTGAGGAGCTAATGTTCCTCACTCACGCAAAGTTACACGTCGGTTGTTTTGTGGGCGTTTGTGTGATCCTGTGTTCAGTGGCTTCCTGTTAAATCAAAGCGCTTTTAACAGAGCACTATTTTGCTCAATTATGTCTTGGAGGAGCTAATGCTCCTCACCCACACAAACTTACACGTCGGTTGTTTTGTGGTGTCGATCTGCATTTTGCAACAGTGATTCTGTGTTCAAGCAGCATTTGTAAGAACGCTGGTTTTTTGCGCAATCCAATGGGTTTGCGCTAGGTGTTGTGATCGATCACCGCGGCCTAGGACACCTATTTGAATTTTTTGAGTATTTTAGAAATATTGTGAATCACGGCACAATTTCATCAGCGTAGAGTCGCTTTCCCAAGTATTACATTCATTGTTTCAGCAGCTCTTACCCTTGTTAGTGACAAATAATTAATTATATTCCATTGCTGCCGTATTTATAGCCATTGTCTTTCATCTATTCTGTTAACCGCTCAATTGACCATATGTTTCTCGTCAGTAATTCCTCTGATTGGGTCGGCAAGGTTATGTTACACGACCTCTTCAAAATTATGTATCTTGAAAGCTATATTGCCTTCTTTCCTCAGCAAGAACAACCAGAAGAGGCGAAGCGGTATTTCGTACTGAATAGCAAACGTAAACAGTCAGAATACCAAGAAGGAATTTTTTTCATAACAGATAAGCGATAACGTTAATCAGTTCATGCCATGCAAGTTCTTTGTCACCTTGTCACAAATGCCTAAATATTCTGCATGATTTCTATTGAGTTCAATAGACTGGAGTAGGCGTTGTTTGTCAAACGCAACTTTTATTTGTTCTACGGAAAGAAAGTATTCAAATGAAGCCATGTGTTCCACTTCCAACTTATGTCAAGTATAGATCGTTTTCACGTTACGTCATCATTTTCAAAAATCCAAAACTAAAGAGCCACGAAAGTTTTTATCCTCATCAGGCATAAGAGGCGATAAATTTGTATACATTTGCAATTTTAAAGCTCAATAGCGTGCTTCGTTTGGAAACCAGAGCATTTTGAATTTCTGAGTTATAGCGGTGCGTGACACGAGGCGACGATCGAGTTTATTGAGAAATATATATTTATCTCATGGTTTTGAGCCTTTTTAGAATTTAAAGCATTAGGAAAAGTGCTTAGGTAAATAACTCTTTTTTCAATACAGATTATCACTCGCCTAGATAGCCAAAGTATGTAATAGTTGTTGACACTATTTTCCGGCCGCCATATTGTTGAACCAACGATGTGAACCAACATGGCGTTTTCATACTGGGATCTGTAAATTTCTGCGAAACATTTCGACGAATATCTGAAGTTTGGGGAAACGCACAGGCCTAAAACTTGGAGAAGTGTCTTCTCCATTTATCTTCTACAACATCTAGAATTCTTGACTTTTTCCACTGGATGGTTTTCGATTTATTTTTTTTCTTGCGTGACAGTGAAAACGATCTATTCGTGTGTAGCACCTTATTATATTTCGTGGAATTAGGCTTCCAAACGTTCCCTTGTTTCTGCATCCATCATCCACAAACACAAAACTCCTGAAAACTACTGTAATTGCTCGATCTCTTCTCCGTCGACATTCAGTTTGCGTTCTTTCTTGCTCGTTCATGGTGATTTGCTTATTACCATTTCCTGCTAGTAGAGGTCTCTCAGTTTCAGCCCGGCGAACGCAAACGAGACCTCTGCTAGCAGGTAATTATTGACATTGCCTTTGTCTACTCTTTTTCGAATTTCATTTCAATCCATATTTTCGCCGGCAATTTTTAGTTGGTAAAAAAACTTTTGCAGCCTCGCATCGAGACCGTGTCGTCAGCATATCTGATGTTGCTTACCTTTGTTCCAGATTTCCTCGATACCCTCTTTTCTCATCACCATCTCAGCGTCGAAATTAAATCATCTCGGAGAAAGCACTCATTCTTGTCTCACCTTTTACTCTCGTTGCCACCTTCTACGTCCAACATAATTAAAAAGCAACTAATTTTTTTGCCCCATTCAGACGCCGTACTTTTCATGAGCCGAAGCAAGACTCTTAAAGGGGACCCAATGAATAAATTAGGCCAAAAGCCTTTGAGAGACATTTCTAGACTCCTTGTAATGTATGAAGGCTGCCTAAAGAGTTGTTTTTATCACTGACCTTGAAGAATTTGATCTGTTCGGATATCTTAGCTAAAACTTAAAGAGTGCTAAAATTCTAGGGAATGATATTTTCATTGAAGAAATTGCCAGCTGAACGTGGCCTTCTAAGAACTATGTCCGAAACTGCTAGTTGACCTTCAGTTTAGTGCCAAGAATTCAAAAAATTTCCCTTCCGAAAACGCCAAGGGACTACTTTTCCCTGGTTGCGAAACTTTTAGGTGATGTTTTAGAAAAGAATGTTATAGCTGTTTGGCAACGTAGAACCGAAGTTCTTAGAACAGCTTCACTCTCCCAAACACATATTTCACCAAAGATTATCGTTGGGTGCCCCTGACTCCTAGCCGAACTTAATAGAGTGAGAGCCATCGTTGTTGCTAATGAACCCTTTTGTTTTCGGACGTGTTTTGGTAGCGTGATAGCGGGAGAGAGCTTTAATACAAGTCTGCGCGTACTGCCACTTTATCAACGCTATATCCTAAGAACTCTTTCATCCAAATAGCTCACCATCGTAGGTCTTCACTGTACGGTCGTGGCATCTTTGATTCTGGGCGTTCACCACATACTGAATACCGTTCCATACTACCTTTCGGCATTGTCGCGAACGCTGTTTCGCTTCTTTTGGACAACCTTTCTCGAAGCAGGTGTACTTGTTAATATGAGAAAACAGGGAAAAGTAAAGTGTTAATGTTGAGATAAAAGCAATGTTATCACAGTCCAAAGAATAGACTGGGTCGTGCTTAAAATATATTAAGGAACGTACTTACGAATCGACGACGTTTGCATGACGGCGCCGTTGGATTCCATGACATGTCTACTGCGCATGCCTATATGGGAATGTAAAAGTCGACGACGTTGGTGAAGGCGATCTGGCGGCGTATTAAAATTAAAAGGACGTGAGGTTAGTTGTCAAAGTTTCTCTCGATCAATGTTTCAGATGTTTTTGACAGATAATCAAGCTTTAAGCCTTATCGTGTTTGAATAAACGTATTATTATTATTATTATTATTATTATTATTATTATTATTATTCGATTCGATTCTCTCCAGTTGTCGGCTACTCCCAGTAGCTTACAGACACAACATTTCCGCAACAGGTGAGCAGTTCCAAGGATGGCCGATAATTGTACACTTCCAAGGAAGTCAGGTACATCTAGCTTGCCAAACGAGGTCTTTGTACCTTTTGATATGCTTTGATATGCTTTATTGTGACTTTCGATGGCACAGCTATGTCAATAAGTGTCCATTTCTGTGTGTCTTTATGCACTAGAGTAATATCTGGCCGATTATGTTTCAGCACTTTGTCTGTGTAGATTGTCATGTCCCAGGTTATCCTCACTTCTCCATTTTTGGCAAGGGTTGATGGTCATACCACTTGTCATTACACTCTATCCCATACTTCCTGCACATCTCCCAGTGTACCCGCAGGGCCACCTTGTCGTGGCGCTTCCTATACTCTCTCTGGGCAAGCTTCTTGCATCCACTGACAATGTGTCGTACTGTTTCAATGGCATCTTCACACAATCTACACAGTGGTGTCTCTGAGGTCTTACCTGTGATTATTATTAACTATTATTATTATTATGTTATTTATTTATTATTATTATTATATTAGAATGGAGAATGTGACCGCTAGAATTTCTTAGTTTTTCGTATATTTTGTTAATGACTAATATTATCTGCATATATATTTTTTAATAAGAGTGGTTTTTCTTTAAGGACCTTATTTTTATTTCCAAACATATATATATATATATGTGTTGTGTAAAAAAAACGGTCCGTGTAAAAAAGCTGCTTTTTTACAATTATATAATTGTACAAAAATATATTTCTGTAAAAAACTAAATTTTTGTAAAAAAGCAGCTTCTTTACGTAAAAAATGCTGCTTTTTTACAATTATGTAATTGCATTGCCATAACTTCGTGACAATGACTGTATTAACAGAAATTTCAAGCTCACGATACAACTTTTTAACGACATGTTTCGGTATGACTCGTGCCATCATCAGTTTAATGTGTTGTTTCCTTTTCCACTGTTTTGAATACGTTTACAATTTGAGTACGTTAGCAGTTTGAAATTTAAAATACAGTAACATTTACAAATCTGCGCATGCAAGTGCACGAGTGTTAATTACATAATCGAGTCACAAGAAACAAAAAATCATTGTTGTGTTGTAATTTGCGCATTTAGTTCTGGCTTTAAGCGGCTGATGTAGATCGCTTCTTTGAGCTTAAGAAAATGTCCAGTTTTGGCTGAATCTACGATATTGAAACAATCAACCGAAATGTGCGGTTACAACTAGTTGAACCGTTCAGGTGTTTGAATACATGAGAATTTTTGTCAGTTGAGAGATGCTCTTTTACCCTGACGTCTCGCCAATGTAACGGGAGTTACACCCCGCACAAGTAAATTGATACACAACCATAGATTTTAATGCATCTGGAATAGGATCTTTGAAACTAAAAAAATTAATGATTTTGAAAGTAGAAAAAACAATTCTGATGTCTATATCTTTGCAATAAACGTCCAACAAGTGTTTTAGTTTTTTGCGTGTGACGGTAGAGAAATCACCCACAAATGGCAGTTTGAAGTATCGAATACCTGTAGTGTTTTCCCCAGTAGTAGAAGTGTTGTTTTGAGTTGGTCTAAAAGAAAATTTGTTTTTATACCCATCAATGATGAGATGACTAGCAAATTGCTAACGTACTCAAATTGTAAACGTATTTAAAACAGTGGAAAAGGAAACAACACATTAAACTGATGATGGTTTGAGTCATGCCGAAAAATGTCTTTATAAAGTTGTATCGTCAGCTGGAAATTTCTGTTAATCCAATTATATAATTGTAAAAAAGGAGCTTTTTTACAAGAATATAATAGTAGGAAAGCTGCCGTTTCTTATGTAAAAATGCTGCACTTTTACAATTATATATATATATAAAAAACTGCTTTTTAACACTAACACTGACAGAAATATCTGTTTGTAGAAAAAACAGCTTTGAAAAGTACAGCAGCCATAAATAATTAAGCAAACCTGCTTTTACAACGGTTACTGTTAATACATGGCATCAAGGAGTATAAACCATTGCTTTAGACTGCCGAGCAGTACATTCATAATTTATCTTTATGAAACCGCTGGAGAAAGCTGAGAGCTCTTCCTACTGAAATACCGTGGTGATGTGATTTAGTAAAATCCAACTAGTGGTCTATTATCCATGCTGCGTTCTGATTGGTTGAGCTACTAGGCTATTTGTTATAGCCCACTAGTAGCGAAAAGCGCCGGCTTTGAAAACCAAAACAACAATTAAAGTAAAGCTTTAACTAGCGAAAGATGTTTTGTCTCGATATTTTTTTGACCAACTAGTTGGCTTTTACTAAAACAATTATTCCACTCGCCCTCATGGCCTCTGAGTCAATAGCCCATTCGGCCTTCGGCCTCATGGGATATTGACTCATAGCCCATTCGGGCTCGAGGAATAATAGACCGATTTCGATATATTAAAATTCAGTTCGAAACAAAAGACATCATCTCGAGGCTCTGGGAATAAATATAAGGATTTGTAGGAGTTTATTCCCCAGAGCCTCGAGATGATGCCTTTTGTTTAGGACTGAAGTTTAATATATCGAAAGTGGGCTATTGTTAAGTAGCCCAGGAGCGGATCCAGCATTTTTCTTTGGAGAGGGTGCACCACTAAGCAATGGCGTAGCTGACCGGTGACTTTTTTTTCTTTGCAGAATACCAGTTGTATTAGAAAGCCGCAGGTCATCTCGGGGAGGGGGGGGGGGGGGAGTATGCACCCCCTGCACCCTCCCCCTAGATCCGCTCCTGTAGCCTATGTTAGCCATACACATGCGAGGGTCTCAATGGGGGTGTAGCAAACACGGTACACGCTTAATTTTTACATCAAATAATTGTTCAGAGCTTAGGAAAAGCTACAAACAACACGGTTATCTGGACAAAATACTTCATGACACACGGTTAACTTTTTGGACGTTTCACGCCACACTGTTAACCCCATTGAGACCCTCACATACCCTTTATTGACGACACCACAATCAGTTATTTCAGCGTAAAAATTCGAGACAACACTGGTTCAGGTCACAGTTTGTGTCACCGCGTGCAAGAAATTTATAATTCAGTTTTGTAAACACACGGTCCAAGCGCTATAACCTTCCAAAGATTTATGCCAGTGCCCTTATTTATTTATTTTTTTTGGTTTGTACTAGCCATATAAGTATTATTTTATGATAGAAAACATATTCCCAAGCGTTTCTTGCATGTCACGTCTTGTAAAGGTGCAGGAAATTTACAATTCAGTTTTGTAAAAAAACGGTCCGATCGCTATACCTTTCCCACGATTTATGCCAGTGTCCTCAATATTTTGTTGGCTTGTGCTAGCCGTATAAGTATTATTTCTTGGCAGAAATCACTAGCCTTTCATAACTGCCGCATAATGCAAAAAACCGTTTTCTTACAGGTCACGCCTTGTAAAGGTGCAGGAAATTTACAATTCAGTTTTGTAAAAAAAACGGTCCGATCGCTACAACTTTCCAAAGATTTATGCCAGTGTCCTGATTTTTTCGTTGTCTTGTGCTAGCCGTACAAGTATTATTTTATGATATAAATCACTTTCCCAACCCTTTCATAA